>NW_022755542.1:971707-974473 GCF_011630105.1 Anneissia japonica | reverse complement strand
AAGATAACTAGCGGCCACCCCCCCCCCACCCAGACTCCCCTAATAATCACAGTCTAGTTGTTAAGAAGTACCTAAAATCATCTTATTTGCAAGTTAGCACCATCGAGGCTGCCCCCCCCCCTCTCCATCAGCACCCACACTTCAAGACTCTTACTGTAGATATGCCACTGGTCTCCACATACTAGAACAGGATGGCTGACATTTGTTTTTTGTATATTTTGGAAATACTTACTTAGATAAACCAACAAAATGTAAATACCATCTCCAGTCAGAACTTGTGCAACATTTATTTAATTGTAATTAAATTATGATATTTTAGGAAAATATAATTGTAATAATTTATTTCTAAGGCTGAAATAGGTAAAGAATATGGATGATAATAATGAAAAAAGTTTCTATTGAGTACTTATTTTGAAATATGTAATTGTGTTGTTAATTAGTTGTGAAACATTGTATGAAAAAGTAGCTTGGTGGTTAAGTTAACTCTTCCAATTCCAGGGTCCTGGGTCCTGGGTCCAAATCTTGCAAATGCTTATTTTTGCCTGACTAAAACTTAATAGAACTTAATAGGTGGTTTTCTGTATTCAGTGTTTTTTTTTTAATTCTTGGTTTGGCCATTGTGCACAAGTGTCTCTTGATAATGCGGTCTACTAACTCAACTTAAATGACAATGGCTGCCAAATATCTGGAATTATATGGCTACAATTACCAGTGCACCCTAATTTTCAAATTGAGACTTAAATTATAGAGAATCCAAGTGTCTAGCAGTGGGATGGTAATTTAAAATAATTAAATTTTATATTTATGTTAAATAATAATGTTCAATAATGTTGATGAGTGCAATATGATTTGAAGGCAAATGTTAATAAGTGCAGATATTCAAATGGATAATTTTAAGGTTCAAAATAAATGATGATGTATATAATGTAGTAGAGTAATTGCAATGTGTCTTTCTTATTTTTAAGTGAAATCAGTGTTGATGCTGCTGGTGCCGCTTACAGAGTGATGCCGGGGTGAAAGCTGAGGGTGAAATTGAGTGTTTGAAGGAGAAGGCTACAGAAGCTATGAACTTTTACGTATCAAATGTCTAATTTAAACGATTATTCATCTAAAATTTTTAGTGCTTGCTCTAGCTGTGCCGGCCCCAATCATAGCGCTGATGATAGTAATACATTTTTGGATATGGTGACGTTTCAAGTGGTGCTGTCTTGAAGCAATGGTGTATAATCAAACAGTGCTTGACATCGCAGTCATGCATGTACTATTAGGTAGTTTTCGCCGCACGACGTTAACCTTAACTTTAATGTTAGTACCCAACATGCAACGTGATAACCCAGCCCCTTTTTGTAAACAAATCGAAATACGCATGCGCAAACCCGTAACTAACGTACGTCGGGCATGTAAAATCCTGAATTAAGGTACTCCGCAACGCATGACGCCATCCGTTAACGTTAAGGTTAACGTCGTGCGGCGGAAACACCTTTATAACGCTCGGTGAAAACCTTTATGCTTTAAATTCAAACAATCAATTTGTGACGATTCTGCTTTCCTTAATCCAGGCACACATGACGTCGTATGACAAATCCGTCTTCACTCTCTTTGAGCGCTTGACGAGATGCTGATGGTGAGTAATTTACTTCTAGTTTAAGTTTATTTTTCTTTTATTTGGATGCACCGTTGGGTATTGTCCAACGTGTGCCACTGTTACGAAAGTGATATCCATTAAATTGAAATTGAGACAGAGCCAATTGTCATTGAAACGATCACCGTTGCACGCGAGCCTCATCTCAATGCCTTGTCCGTAGAATCGTGTCATCCAAATGGACCTTCCTCTAAGCCCCGCCCCTAGATATTGTTGTTAAGGTCGCACAAATCTTTCTGTCATGAGCTAAAAAATAAATTTGATTCCGTAATTGAATAGCCTAATTTAATGAGAAACAAATTCATCCTTCAATTACAGTTTAATTATAAATTCTCTGACATAGGCCCTTAAATGTCATTGTCATTGTCATTGTCATTGTCAAATGGACTGGTAATCATTTTATGGATCTTGTAGTAAAACTTCATTAAATAAGTTTCTGGATGGAGTTCATAACTTATTTTATACTTATAAATGATCTATTCGAAAATTAAATTGAATTTTTGAGGGTTTTCCCATTATTATTCAGTGCATCTTCAATGTGTATAACTAAAGCATGATTTCCTTAAAATCTCTACACTGTCGCTACAGTGTTCTCGTTTCTATCGTACTGCGTAGCAGTTCCCGACGCAATCGGGAGGCCATCGATTCGACTGACCAATCAGCATCACGCAAGCTGTCAGCGATAGCGTGTAGCGATTGTATGGAAACCAAGCTTTAATTTAACTTAATTAAATCGACATTAACATATGACAGTAACAAAAATATTTTTTTGTTTTTTATTTATTGTCATCATAATGTAAACACATTGTGTTCAGCAAACCTCGCGCAAACGTACTCCTGATGATGTTTTACCTCATGCAATGATTAATTTATAACTGACCGGTATAGGGAAGTTAATGGATATATCAGTATATTTCTTTATAACTCTCTAAATCGTGCCGTGGCAATAGGATTTTCTGTGTATAATTTATTATGCTTTTCTTGAATATTGAAGTGAATCATTGATGATTTTCCGTTCCCCGATTGTATATTTGCTAATGAGTTAATCGCATAAACTCTGAAAAAGAAATAACAAATTTGTGTTATATGATATATATATATAATATATATAATATATATATATT
>NW_022755542.1:963897-971415 GCF_011630105.1 Anneissia japonica | reverse complement strand
ACACTAATAACATTACAATGGCGTTTTATTCTTGGGAAAATCAAAAATAATTTCTTTAGTTTTAGAGGCATTTAATTGAAGATAATTATCTGTTCATCACGTTTCAAATTGTTTAACCCAATCTAAAAGAGTTGGTCTCCTTGATGTATAAAGGCCAACTCAGACAGCGTCGGCCGACGCAGCCCGACCCAATTTATCATCGGGGACAGTCTTAAGCCGTCGTGAGAAATATTAAACATGTTTAATAATCTACGACGCGACTGCCACCGACGCACACCATCGCGTCTGCGTTTAACTCACACAGCCCGACGCGACAACAAATCGCGTCGGGCTGCGTCGTACGACGCTGTCTGAGTTGGCCTTAAGGCCTGAAATAGAGGATAATCTGCATATTTAATCAAGTTATTTTCAGTCTGGACAGACCTTTAGACTCGTCAATCTATTCACAGATCTGTCGAAAATAATACTGCGCTTACCAATTAATCAGCGTAAAGAAGGAGGTTTGGCGATTCCATAACATCAGTAATCTTGTTAGGGGTGGCGTCCGCTAGAATCTGGCTTGAGACTTCATCATGGGTCCAAGAAGGGTTGTTCGACAGGTGGAGAGCAGCAACACCTTTTTAAATAAATTTGTTTAGAATACTTTCAGTGAAATTCCATCAAATATCCACGATAAAATTATTTTATTCTTATGAATGTCATAAACAATAAAAGTAAGAATACCTAGGTCGTCACCCTATTGTAAGTTGATTTATTTTGATTTTATGGTTCATCCTTGTTTCTGATGTTTTCTTTATGTAAATATTAACTATATATTAGTTATGTCTTGAGAAACGGCATAAAATAAATCAACAAAAATATTGCCTAGTGATGACGTGTGACATGTCGTTTATTAGTAGGCCTATCATTTATTTTATTATTATTAATGATATTAATTATAATAATAATTTTTATTATTATTATTATTATTATTATTAATATAATTATTATTATAATTATAATTATTATAATAATAATAATTATTATTATTATTATTATTATTGTTGTTGTTGTTGTTGTTGTTACCTGAAACATGAGGGCAAGCCATTGAAGTTCCGCTGATAGTGTTGGTAGTATCGGTGTCGGTGCGTGATGCTTTCCATGTAGAGGTGATGGAAACACCTGGAGCAAAGATATCCACACAAGATCCGTAGTTGGAGAAGTAAGCACGGATATCAGCCGAGTCAGTTGCTCCAACGGTGATGGCCTGGGAGAAACATAAGTTTAATAAGCGTTCGTTCCATAAAATCGCTACACTGTCGCTACGTCGTTTTCAACCAGGCCTTAAGCTATACGACTGACCAGTTAGCGCCACATGTGCGATTTTATTTAATCCAGACTGTTTCCTGTTTAAGATTATTTCCATAAAACCGCTACGTTGTCGCTATAATGTTTCTTTGCAATCGTTGCATTGCGTAGATGTCCCGAAAAAGTCGGTGATAGCGCGTAGCGATTTTATGGAAAGTGGGTTTCATGTGAATACGATACAAACTTGAAAACGAGGCTAGCAATTTTTTTGCGTCATAATGGAACTTTATAAACGATGCTTCCCTCCATCCTGTATCTGAAAGTATGCCATACGTTGATAATACAATTAATTACTGTATAATAATTTTCTTTCTACACCATTACAAAATACGCTACTTTATCTTAATATATTTCTTCCATTCTTTAAGTAAGGATATCACTACTAGCGTGGTTTACTTCACAAAGCTCATGTGACAGTGATTTTCCTGCCAATCGGATATATACGGCTTAAGGCAATTCAGCAAGCCTGCTCATGAAAGACGTCGCTGCGCGTGCTTAAACTGCATTAGTGGACCTTTTCTAACATTGAAACTTATTCTCCCACCCATGTATACTATTAAAAATCCTTAGGGGATCGGCTTTACCCACCAGAACCACTTGTGAGCTTGAGTTTCTGTTCTCTTGACACTCATTCACCTCTAATCGACTGAAATGTAAATCCTGCGAATGACTATAAAGATATGGATAATTATAATATTAATGATTACTTACGTCAGTAGAACGAGCTGGGGAGTAGTCGCATGCGTCAGCGTCGCTGTTACCTGCGGCAACAGATACGGTAACACCAGCAGCCCTCATTCGAGTCATAGCACGGTCGACGGTCGGAGACGATCCGCCGCCAAGTGAAAGAGAGGCGACGGCGGGTTTGATGTGATTGTTGGCTACCCAGTCACAACCTGATGACCAAAACAATAATGAGAGATTTTTTTATGATTACTCTCCATGGCGATTTGAGATGTATTCCCCCCCCCCCCGTACCACCCTGGGCGCACAGTGGTCTACACATCCGTTCGCATTCGCATACATATTATACTTACGTAGGCCTAAGCCCGCGCAGACACCCGGCACACACACGGAATCAACACAAAATGTAACTACAGCAGAACTTTGGCACACCTTTATTCAAGGGAAACTTTCGTGAACCACTATTATCGGGACCTCCTATTAAGGGGACTGGGACACTTTTTGAGTGTTGTAAATGGTCAAATTAACACATTTTCAACCCCTAATATTGAGACACATGTTTTTGACATCATATCACTCAACAGACTCATACAATTAATAGACTCAAAATAACATTGTCATCAAAAAATTATTGACAACTTGTGAGCCAAAAGTATAACATCAAGCCAATCTTATTTTACTTGATCATTGAAACGGACATTGGTCTAGGCTCATGTGTTATGGTATTTCGTATAAACCAATCTTGTCAATTTTGACCCAATTTTGGATTCATTTTTGACTTTTTCCTTGTACTCTCATAAAGGATTTAAATCACACCCGAACCACTCTGATTTCTGAGTCATTACTCCATCCATATTTGTCATTAATTAATAATGTATTTAACCCTTTTGTCTTAATTTCATATGTTATTTGTCACTTGTTTGCATTGCAAATTATTGTTACAATTTGGTTTATTTATGGTCAATAGATATAGATCTAATATTAATTTATAGCATCGTTGTAGGCCTATGACAATTTCACGTTTTTAGTTTAGTGTCCACTCATTAGATTGTTTCGGTCCCCTGTCCCGTTAATAGGGGTTCTACTGTCGTCCTAAACTGCTAGAATGTGCATGTAAAAAGTTTGTAAAAATGCGTAAACTTTAGATAATAAATAGTACCATTGATAACCTCAGACCAGGAACCAGATCCTAGACAACCGAGAACTTGAACTCCGTGAATAGTAGCTCCAGTGGCAATGCCATAGGTAGCGCTACCAATTGTACCAGCACAATGGCTACCATGTCCGTTGCAATCTTCCTATAAAGAAATCACATACGACATATGTGGCATGATCTATTGTACTTTCCGGGGTGTCAATCAACTGAATAAATTAAAACAGGCCAGGGACACGCCCAGATCCCACAAAACGACGTGTTTACTTACGACGGTTACCTTGTCATTTTTGGGAACTTGGCGGAACGGACCTTTGCAAGCGGCCTACATTTTTTACATGATCTAGTATAATATTTATATTTTCGGTCTAGTTTCAGTGACTCAGATGGTCAATACTTTCATACAGCAAAATTTACATAATATATTGCATTTACTGTTTTGCGTGATTGTAACATAAAGCAAGGTTTCCATAAAATAGCTACATTGTCGCCACACCGTTTTCACTGCAATCATTGCACTGCGTGGCTGTCCCCGATTCAACCGACCAATTAGCGTCACCGATAGTGAGTAGCGATTTTATGGAAATCAGGCGTAAGTGAGTACAAGTTTATAATATTTCAACATAAAACTAGCCGACCTTTCCGTAATCGTTAGTGGCCCTGCCACCAAAATCAGAATGACTTGGGTTGACTCCAGTATCAATGATGTACGCATGCGCATTGGCACCATTTCCGCCTGAAAAATAATGCAAGTCAAGTGTTTAAAAATCACCTTATTTTGCGAATTATGCGCCCCTCAACTGATCTTCGTGCACCCCCCACCCCCACTTCACCTTCGTGCCAAATAAAAACATATTATTATTATTATTATAATTATTATTATTATTATTATTATTATTATTATTATTATTATCATCATCATTATCATTATATATATATAATGTCATATATTATCATTATATATAAATATATACAACTGTGTGTGTTGTTCTCATGCTGAGGAAGAACACACTGTTGTGTTTGAATTGTGATTTAATAAATTATATTGCTTCATATTACCGTATGTCTTCAACTCAAAGCTGTCATTTATTGCTGTCTTTTTACATTGTATTTATCAAAGCAAACGGTGAATTATTTTCTAATATTCATAATTAGAAAGTGTGTGTGTTGTTCTCATACTGAGGAAGAACACACTGTCGTGTTTGAATTGTGATTTAATAAAAATATGTTGCTTCATATTATGTCTTTAACTCAAAGCTGTCGTTTATTGCTGTCTTTTTACATTTTATTTATCAAAGCAAACGGTGAATTATTTTCTAATATTCATAATTTCACACATAATACATGTATGTCTCCTCTTTGTTTTCTCTATTTCTCTGCCTTAGGCCTAAATCGCATTGTATATGGTAACATATGATTTTCAAATAGTTTGCCTTACTGGTGTGACCAACAATATCATCCAGAGGAAGGTCCCTTTGATTTACACGATCGAGTCCCCAGGAGCTCACGGCCTGTGTCCTGGCAATGCCGTCTTCCTCTACGTATTCTACCTCTGGAAAGCTACGGATCTACAGATGAAACGATATTAAAAGAATTTCTTCCTACAGTTTATATGAATAGTCTATGGCCACATCATTGAAGCAGGCCTCAGGGTTTGCCCGATGATGGGGATCGGACCACTTAAAGGTTTAAAATGGTTATTTACTCGATTTTAGAGTCTACTATAAATATGTATAAAATACATATAAACTTTTTCCTACCCTACGAATTGCATTTTTTTCACGACAGGGACCAGGACTCCCCGACAGAGAGCAGGTCTCCCCCGACGAGAACGCATTATAACTATCCTTCTCAAACTACCATACCGTACATAACAACCTCTCGCAAGTTCAGTGAATTTCACTTCATAGTTTCGAAACATAGCATATTCGCTCTGTTATAGCATAGAGAAAATATTCTATTTTCTCTATGGTTATAGGACCGTTAAAAAGATACATCCACCGACCCTACACCATTTGATTATTTGTGGGGCAGCGCTTACTTCGCATCAGTTTCTCATTTTGACGGATTCACTTCTCCGTGACCACCCTGTGTTTATTCGTGACGCTAGAACGGATTCACTCATATGTTACCGTCCTACGTTCTCTGCCCAACGTAGATTTGGCCCAAATTGCGTTTTTGCATGCGCACTTGATTTTTGTGACGTCATTACGTTATACGTCCTACTGCATCGTGCAATCGAAAGCTCCCTTATTGCGAAAAACTCCTCGCAAGCGCAGATTACTGCGTGACATCGTGCGGTCTAGATCTACCGTCGTCGCCTAACCGACATCGCAGCAATGATACAAGTCTATAATTACGGCGCTTTAATTATAATGTTATTCTCCCGGTAAATTAAATTGCAGAAAGTCAGGACCCAAATTGTTTTGAAAGAAGTATTACCGTAGTTGATTTATGATTTTAATAAAGTTGCCGGGTGTCAGTCCAGTAATTGGCACTTTTTGAATGTACTTTTGGCACTTTTTTTAATGTACCTGTGGTAACGATGATCAATTAAACGCGAAGCATTATTATTAATATCGTAATAATATTATTTTGCCTCTCTACGTAGGCCTTTTAAAGGTTCAAATTCAGTAAGAAGAGCTGAGATTAGTCAAACAACCTCCCGCCGGAATGGCCAAAACTGCACACACGATTCTGGCTTCGGGAAAAATATAGAATAATTTTGGCGATTCCATCAAATTCTTACCAGATTGAGGGCTTTGTCGTTAAGAGAAGCAGCGAAACCATTGAGGACTGTAGTGTACTTGAACTTAATATCCAATTTGATATCCTGCAGTGCCAGTTTGGTAGCGACGTAAGTCACAAAATTGTTTACGTCTGCGCCATCCTAAAAATGGAATTGAAATTTATAAAACCATAGTAGGCATAAACACTGTACGCTTTATCATCGTGAAGCTAGGCTCGTGCTCAGACTAATCATGGAGCAAAGAATAAAATCTTCATGGACTAATTCATATGTTTTGAACTACTTAGAATTGTGTTAAATGTGGCTTCAACGAAGACTCTAATGTGTTGCCATAGGAATAGAACCTGAGTGCAGGTTTTGCTCCCTTTTTATCTTGCTTATCCATGTATTTTTAGGTCTAAATAATCATCGTGCATAAATATTATTTTGGATTCGATTGAAAAACAAACTATTTTTTTTCTAACCTTGAGGGAGACGATGTAACGTCCTGGGATTCTCTCCTTAGCGGGGTGAAGTGGAGCGATGGTGGCGCTAGCCACTGCAATTGCAGCAAGTAGGATAAAAGCACGCATTTTCAATCTGTAAAAAATACCGATTATTTGTATTTTTTTACATAATGAAGAACTGAATCATTGGAACCATGTCTTCCAACCTTTCTTTCGTTCGTAACTGTTCAATAATGTTGTGAGATATCGAACTGCTAGAGTAGTTTTGTTCGTAGACCTGCATTGCTTTTAAAATACATATTCATTGTCCTAATCCTTTGGTTCTTAATAGGCGGCCCGCGGTCCAAGTTTGGCCAGTGAAGCAAATTATTCTGGCCCGCGAGAAAAAAAATAAAATAATAAGAAAATATTTTTAATGAAACTAAAAGTAATGACATTCGATGAATATTTTTTAAATAAAGTGAAGGCCAAAACACTGGGCCAATGTGAAGTAGAGGTGACCCCACACAGATCAGAATTAAATCCACCAATCGACATGAAACGCGAAAAGATTGGTAGACTTGGTTCAGCTAAGTATGATATAATAGATTAAAAATGAAAACTTTATCATGAGACTTGTTTTTATTATGAGTAGACCCAAGATTTTACAGGTGAAGTGTTTTTAGACTTTAAAGCCTTGGTATTTGTTGGATATAGGATGGTAAAATTACACAGAAAATATCGATTTTTTTACGATTAGGCCTATGCCTGTATACTTCATGTTTGGTTTGAAAATACTCCTACAGGATTAGTCCTACCAGGGATTTGTTGTTGTATGGACGCCCTAGCAGGTAACAATATTTGGTAAGGCGTAAACGATGAGAAACAAATTACATAAGAATCAAATTCAATATGATAGAAAAAGAAAAACACTTTGTTGAATAAAAGCCCAATTCAGGAACGATATTTCGCACACCGTTACACGTGTACAAAGAAAGGAAGACATGACAAGTTCTATTACTCGTCACCGACAACATTAAACGTCCGGCAACCCTGCAAAATATTTTGGCGACTCTAACTTGGGTCGCGAACGATAGCTTGAACTCCAGGGCCTAAAAACACCAAAATGAATGGAAATTTAAATAGGCCTAGGCCTATAT
>NW_022755542.1:960764-963479 GCF_011630105.1 Anneissia japonica | reverse complement strand
GTAAAAAATACCGATTATTTGAATTTTTTTACATAATGAAGAACTGATCATTGGAACCATGTCTTCCAACCTTTCTTTCGTTCGTAACTGTTCAATAATTTTGTGAGATATCGAACTGCTAGAGTAGTTTGTTCGTAGACCTGCATTGCTTTTAAAATACCTATCCATTGTCCTAATCCTTTGGTTCTTAATAGGCGGCCCGCGGTCCAAGTTTGGCCAGTGAAGCAAATTATTCTGGCCCGCGATAAAAAAAATAAAATAATAAGAAATTTTTTTTAATGAAACTAAAAGTAATGACATTCGATGAATATTTTTAAAATAAAGTGAAGGCCAAAACACTGGGCCAATGTGAAGTAGGGGTGACCCCACACAGATCAGAATTGAATCCACCAATCGACATGAAACGCGAAAAGATTGGTAGTCTTGGTTCAGCTAAGTATGACATAATAGATTAAAAATGAAAACTTTATCATGAGACTTGTTTTTATTATGAGTAGACCCAAGATTTTACAGGCGAAGTGTTTTTAGACTTTAAAGCCTTGGTATTTGTTGGATATTGGATGGTAAAATTACACAGAAAATATCGATTTTTTACGATTAGGCCTATGCCTGTAACTTCATGTTTGGTTTGAAAATACTCCTACAGGATTAGTCCGACTACCAGGGATTTGTTGTTGTATGGACGCCCTAGCAGGTAACAATATTTGGTAAGGCGTAAACGATGAGAAGCAAATTACATAAGAATCAAATTCAATATGATATAAAAAAAAAAAAAAAAAAAACCACTTTGTTGAATAAAAGCCCAATTCAGGAACGATATTTCGCACACCGTTACACGTGTACAAAGAAAGGAAGACATGACAAGTTCTATTACCAGTCACCGACAACATTAAACGTCCGGCAACCCTGCAAAATATTTTGGCGACTCTAACTTGGGTCGCGAACGATAGTTTGAACTCCAGGGCCTAAAAACACCAAAATGAATGGAAATTTAAATAGGCCAAGGCCTATATAGAATATCCACGAATTATGAGTTTCAGAAATAGATTAAAAACGGCCTCAAAATGCTACTCGAGCTTCTCGACCTCTGGACCCAGCGGGGGACATAACCAGTCTCAACATCGCAGGCGCAGCCCCTCCCCCACCCTCACAAACACACACTCGAAAATCCTACACGGGCCTCACTGGGTTTTCCGAGAAGAGGAAAATGTTAGAAGACCTACTTACCGTCGATTGTTGCCGTTTCAACAGAATGATACTGTCGTTATTAATCCATGTTATTTATAAGATCTAACTACAACACTATCTGAAATACTTTGTTTAATAATCAAGGATTTACGTCATGTAGATGATTAATTATCCATATTACTATCTTTCATATTAATGTTTTATCTAAGAAACTAATTACAGTATCATGTTGGTGTTGACAGGTACTGTAGATTATCAAACTCTAATGATAAAATAGGAGGCCTTATTTGGCACTAAAAAAAAATCGAATATAGGCCTCAACTTGCTCAACAGTTATAAATACTATTACGGTGGCAAATTCAAGAGGATTCAGTTTCCCCCTCCCCCATTTTTTTTTTGCTTGGGCACCTCAATTAGTGTGGCCATCTCATCGAGCTTTGCTCTTATTGGTCATTCCATACCGTTTGCTGTTATTCATTTTATGAAAATGTATCTCGATAGATTTCTTCAAACGGTGAATAAATTTGAACTTGAATTTGAACTTGAATTTGAACTTTGAACTTCCCTCCCCCATTTAATTACCATCAAATCTAAGTCTGAGAGTGCTATTTCCAGCCATCTAGAGGTGACATAATCATACATTAAAACAAGATGGCCGCCATTTATGATCTGTGAGAGTATCACCATTGGACAGGTTGACATTGAGAACATAGTGTTTGCTACCAAAATCATGTCGATACCTACTCTAATAGCGCAGTTATGGTTACTTTTACTGTAAAAATGGCGGCAATTTTGAAATTCCAAAAGGGCCGCCAAGACAATCACGGAAAAAAAGGACCTTTGCATTTTTGGATTCAGCATACCAAAAATATCCGGAAAATGCAATAAAATCGCTTTGGGCAAGCCTATCTCGCGAACCTGTTTTTTGGACATTCAGTTTCTCACTAAAGTGTTTTGCTCAAAGACACAAGCGAAATGCAACGGATTGAAACCCCGACCTCGAGGTTGGGAAACCAAACCGCTCCCCTGCGCCAAACCGCTTCATCTCCACAATGACTAGACCCTCCATCTGTGAAAGTTCCTCCCTGGGCCTCTTCATTTCATATTCCTGGATCTGCCACTGTATAAAACCACTCAAAAAAGTAATATTTAAGTTAATCTCAAGTCACTTTCAGGTTTAATAAGTAGAGAAAAGAAGAAAGAAAACAATAAGCCTTGTTCAGTGATTTTTTTTAAACGCATTAAAATTGTAAATGTTTAATACGTTGATATTTTTCAAATATATTTAACCTGTTTCCTTCTAAATAATATAACATATGTAACATTTATATCATTTTGTTAATCTTGTTTTGATCATGTTAAGTGTCCAGTTTGCATGGGAACCTAAGCAGCTAGTGCTGTGTTGATACGTAAACAAGTATGCCAGATAACAGTTCACTTGAATTATCCTCAAAGTAGATACCATCAATACACGAGTGTACCAAAATAGAACCCTTGAGTCCTAACGCAATTTATCAAGGCTGCATT
>NW_022755542.1:950977-958004 GCF_011630105.1 Anneissia japonica | reverse complement strand
TATATATACATATATATATATATATATGTATATATATATATATATACAAATAAACTGAGATGATTGTTTAATTATATTACATATTTGGCAGGTATTAGATTACAGTTTATTGTTATTCATTGTTTATGTTAATGTTTTTAGCAAATAAAAAAGTTTGTGTGCATATTAGGTAGCTGCCATTGATTACACTTTATATTTTTTGTTGTGTTACAGTATTTGACACTCCATTTCACGAATTGTTGCAAAGTGACCATGAATACCAAGTTCACCAGGACGGAACCCAAACCTTGTTACATGCTGGATATTTATTAGGATTTATATCACTGGACCACCGGAATTGAATAAAATTTGCCAATTATGTTTCTTATACAACGAACAATAATTCTCGAACGATATTACATACTTAAATATAATTAGGCCTAAGCATTATATATATTATATTATATAAAACTAGAATCTTTATATTATATTTATATTACGTTTATACAGTTCTGATGTAACATTTCCGAGTATGTAAGAAATGAAAGTAAACTAGTGTAATTTATAATACATCACTGTGTGTACTTCTTTTGTCGTAATTACATTAATAATAATATTATATATTTCATGATTATTAATCAGTACCGGTATATAATCGAATTAAATATATTATAATCACTTCGATTCGAATATAGCACTATTACAGCCTAATATATCTTATAAACACTCTTTCCAAATATATTCACATGACACCAACAAATTACAAACCTTTTCAGAGCAATTGAGGTGCTGTCGAATTTTACAAAACAGGAAATAACGTCGGTTGCTAGGCTACAGCTCATGCATATTCAGTACACCTGTGCTCATTAGACTAACAATAAAAACTTTTAGCTCAGTTTTGACAAAATCGGCCAAAAAGATTTTATTGTTAGTCTAATTAGAACAGGTGCACTGTATAATCATGATTATGCATGAGCTTGTTGCTTAGCAAACACGTCATTTCCGGTTTATGTTTTTGTTGAGGGAGTCTTCGAAAGAATTGCTAGTTTAATACATAAAGTAGCACATACTGATAAAGCAATTCTTCACTTTCGGTTTAAGCTTATAACCTTATTATAATAAGGATATTTTAGCTATTGAATTTATTACAGTAAACATAGACATTAAATAAGATAAGAAGAAATGTACAATTCCATTTGATATTTATTTTCAAGCATTGAGATCAAGTTCTGATACATACATTGTTTATTTATATACTGTAGGCCTATATCATGTACATCCTACAAAAATCAATAAATCTGACTTTAATTCTCTAAACGTTATGTCTTATTATGTTACATGTCTATATTCTTTACTACAAAGGGGTTACTTACTGTATTAATAAGATACATTAGCAGTATAACAATACAATATCAATAAACATAAAGCCTACAAGAATTACTACATATTTCTGAACATTATATTTGAGATGATTGCAGAGGAAAACATTTGAAAAATAAACTTTACACTATACAGTATTTTAATTAATTTCATATCCAGAATTTTTGCAGGAAGCTTGATGAGTGACACAATAATTGGTTATCTATGAATAATTGGTAAGTTCTGTTGCCCTTTCACGATTGAGTCCGGACATCCTTTCCTGATATTTGTGGCTTCTTTGTCTACATCACTGGAATAGAAAAATATTGACAAAAGATTAGGAAACAGAGAAAGAATTATAACGGAGTATCATCAAAACATAATATACAAATAAAAACAGAGGCAGAGCCAGTAGGTTTGAAATACAGGGAGTCCACGGGGAGGGACTTTGCCATATGAAGAGTTCCCACACCTCAGCCCCACCATGGTAGCGGTAATAAACTCTTCGATTATGGCACCTATAGATGGCCAGAAGTGGCACTCTCAGATTTTACATTTGAATGTAATTTTATTTTTTTCTCCTCCAATTTTTTTACCATTTTAAAAGATTTTGGGGAGCATACGGTACCAACATAAACATTATCGTATTCAGTTATCGCAATGGATAATGCCGCTGATACAACATAGTATCACTTCACAATTCATATCATATCAGCATTATCATATTAAATATTAATTATTTATAGTATCATCATACCATGGAATGGTTAGAGAATTATTAAATACATGGCATTGTGTAGGACTGGATCGCAATAGCGCAAACTAAACTATGTTAGCATTCCGTTTGTCATGGGTAAATAAAATTTATAAAAAGTGTACTATTCGATAGAAATGATTATATATATTTAAAAATACAGTATATTCAAACAATAAACATAATACTATATCAATAATCTTCATACAAACATTTTTCATGATATATTTTTTGATTGATTGATCGAATATATTCGATGCTCAACATGTATAAGCAATATAACAAATGGATTGAGATCAAGAAAAGTAAAAATTACCGTAATGAGCATCAGGAACACCTCTTATGCCGGAGTCCAGCCCATATCCAATGAGGTCCAATTTAAATATACATTTTCTGCTGAAGGATAAACAATTTAATTCCATAACTGAATAATTATATTTAAGTAAGTTACAAACTTACAATTAAATATATGAATGACAAAATAGTTTTCCTGTCAATTAACAGACAGTTAAATTACTCCAATGCTATATTCTTATTTATACATAGACTCTTAAATTGAGGATTTTGTAGTAAAATTCTCGTAAAATTAAAAAAAATGAGAAAAATATCGATAGGGGGTCCAACAATGCTTATCGGGGTCTAAAACATGGGGATGCCTAGAGCCTTGTTCAGGGTCCCGGATTAAATCCCTGGAGTGAGGTTCTTACGGTACAGGAAATCCTACGGTACAGGATCGCCCATGTGATGTTTGACCACAATTGGATTGGCTATCAAAATATATTTGTTTGGATCGGCAAACTAAAGTCGTGGAGTCGGACGAAGGAGTTGGTGTTGGAGTTTATAAGTTATGGTAACTCGGACTACATGAGCAAGGCTAGTTGCGTTTCAAGTTAAAAATGATGTTTTACAGCAACATGTGCTACTTAGGCCTAGACCCGGGATTTAGTTAAGATGTCCCTAAAGCAAATATCTTAAGCTGATTTATCAAACCATCTTAGCAAAATCTTAGCTTATTATTATTATTATTAGGCATATATTTTTTTCTGTTTTCTTTTATTTCATTTTCAAAAACACACATTGAAACACAACTTCGCCGACGCAGCGTCAATAAAACACATTGATAGATCAAATGAAAGAGATATTGACAAATAATCTTAATAATATTATTAATTACAAAATAGTAAAAAATAATAAGCTAAGATTAAAATGCCCATGTGCACTTTAAAGAACCCAGTACATCCTTCGAGATGAGTAGGGGGTTACCCCGGTGTACTGGTTCACCCGGCCCCTGTCGTGGACTGTTTTATGTGAACTGGGCCCTCTGGGAGAACAGTAATTTGTTACTGAAGAGGAAACCCAGTATAAAGAACAAACAAATAAATAAAATTAAAGAAAATAATAAAAATAAAAATAAAATAAACATCACAAAAAAAAACAACAAAAAAACAATAAGCAAAATTGGCAGCAATATAGCCTATAATGTGTTAGTGAATTGTAAATAGCCTATCATAAGCAGATATGTACATCAATATAGGCATATTCATGGTTTATAAATAATTGATATTACTAACACAAAATCATGGTTATACTTATGATAATGCTAGTATTAGTAATTGTTACAAAACTATAATATATTATTAATAACAATAATCCAAATAAAAAATTGTACAGTAGGAACCATATCTCAGAGCTGTATTTTATACTGTAGGCCCTGTCTCTTATACACATCTAGATGTGTATAAGAGACAGGTATTCAATGATATTAAAAAGAATCGAGCTAAAATAAATAACAGTAAAGTAGTATACAAATTGAAATAAAGTAGCCTAAATATGATTTTATTCCCAAAATACATATTTATAATTTTTGGTGGTTATGTATTTTAGAGCAAATAATTTGATTTTGTCACCTACGAATAATGCATTTACCGACACACTGGCAAAGTTAGTCAATTTTTACATCAAGCATTTTTGTTCTATAATGTGAATTGCGGTAACATTAAGAAGTTTAAGGTCCTGTCCACACCATTTAATTTATTTGCCAAAAAAAAAAAGTTGTATGCCCATATATAGTCATGATGTGCCTATATATGGTCATGATGTGACTATATATGGTCATGATGTGATGTCACTATGACCATATTTAGGCATGCCACAGGTTCTTTGTCAAATAAAATTTGATAGTCTAGAGAGGGCTTAAGAGATAAATACACGGTGGTAATTGTTTATTGGTTTTTACTGTGTGACACCTATTGTTTTAACATTGTAATTTATTTTACTGTTATAATAACAGTGTTCTCCCCAGGACGTTGAAACATTATGGTACCATGATGCTTGGGACTTTCCCCATGATGCTTGACAGTTGGCCATGATACTTAGAACATCTTCCATGATGTTTTTATATAGTCTTAAAGTGCAATTTAGGACATTTTCAATGCCTCCTAATTATTAAAAATACCCTGTGTTAGTCGCACCTATGGTTGACTTTGACACTTACCATGAAGCTTGCCCATGATGCTAGGGAGAACACTGAATAAGCTATAGGCCCCTATTCTATTCAGTATTTCATTCTGTTTTATCTAATCTTTTTATACATGTTAAAGCGATATATAAATTTTAAGTTTTAGTATCTTTAATTACGTCTACAATTTCTGTACAACGTTGTTTATGCAGCGTAAACAAGACGGTTATTTGAACCCTGGCCGGGATCAAGAATAATGTCTGGTGTGGCATCATTATAGATCTTGTTAGCTACTTCCTTCGGCGTCATTGAGGGATCATTCGCCAGATGCAGAGCGGCTATGCCTTAAAGAAAAAACAAATATATAAATAATATATATAATAATAACATTTGCTATTTATATAATGATTTCATAGCGATAATAATAATAATAATAATAATAATAATAATAATAATAAATAATACTAATAATAATGATAACAACAACAACAATAATAATAATAATAATAATAACAATCATAATGATAATAATGATATGATGATGATGAGGTCAGATGATGATAATGATGATAATAATAATAATAATGAAAATGACGATGATAACATTATAAATACTTTAATAGCCTAATGATATTATCCTCATTGTTAAAAAAATTCGGGTCAGTATGTATCTACATGGTGGACTTATTTTTCTAAATTAATTCCTTCATGGTATGTAGAATAGGGATGCTAGCGTTGAGCGATTCGGAAACGTGATCCGAATGTCGGTTCAGATCCGATGTGAATGTCGCTTTAGGGTTAGACTACAAAGAAAATGATGCTGCTCTCAGACAGCACTCTAAAACTCCCTTATTCGGCACCTAACTAGCTTCATTCTAGCTGCACTCACCAGCTACGTGAGGACATGCCATTGATGTGCCACTGAGGGTGTTTGTAGCACGTTTGTTCTTGTACCAGGTGGAGGTGATGTCAGTTCCAGGTGCGAAAATGTTGACACATTCGCCATAGTTAGAGAAGTAGGAGCGAACATCAGTGTTTTCAGTGGCACCAACTGTAATAGCCTAATTAATTAAGAATATTATTGACTGATGACGTACGTTCATTATCCAGGTTTAGTAATAACAAGTAACATTAAATGCAGTAATATTAGTCCATAGCTATTTTAGCATTCAAATTCCAATGTGGCAGTGAATTGAACCATAATAAGGTATATTATTATTATTATTATTATTATTATTATTATTATTATTATTATTATTATTATTATTATTATTATTATTATTATTATTATTTTTAATTAATTAATTAATTTTTTTTTTAAATTCAAATAGTTTAATTCATAATTGTTTTAGAGAGGCCTACCTCTGTAACTCGTGCTGGGGAGTAGTTACAAGCATCGCTATTATCATTACCAGCGGCGACAGAGACTGTGATGTTAACGTTAATCATTCCTCTGATAGCATCATCAAAAGCTGAAGACGGTCCCCCGCCAAGTGACAATGATGCAACAGCGGGTCTTTCACCGTTTATGACGACATACTCACAACCTACGATAACAGTTGAAAAGATTCACAGTAACTGCATTTATCAATTAGACTTATTGTAGATAATAAAAGCGTAGAGACAGCTGTATCATGCGCCCTATAATCTATTGATTAATTAAAAAACAACAATTAATAAAATAATGAGAAATGATATGATAAAGAATAACGATTATGATGATGATGATAACGAATGACGATGAAGAAAATAATGATGATAATGATAGTGAGATTCGTGAACATATTGGTCTATTCAATTTAAACTTGTATGGTCAGAAGCCGATGTTTTCTTCCATCCAAAATAAAATTCTACACAATGTAGGCCTATATTATATAAAGAAACGTTTCAAATATATTTCGAGTATTTTCTAGAAATTCTTTCTTACCAGCAATGATATCTGACACTGAACCCGCACCAGAACAACCGAGTACCGTCACACCATGAAGCATTGCACCGGTAGCGATTCCGTAGGTAGCGCTACCAATAGTACCAGCACAATGTGTTCCGTGGCCGTTACAGTCTTCCTAAATAATTCAAAATATTATTTCATATAAATATTTTAACTTATTACGTGCGAGCCGCGAGCGTCACGTTGGTTTGTATATTTTTACAAACAGAAAAAGTCCAAAATTTCTATATAGGCCTAAAGGATTTATTCCTTTTGTATATTATCAGAGATACTAGAAACACAAGATAAAGTTCTCCACAGAAAAGAAAAACTGTTCGACCGAAATGCATAGTGGGAATACAAACAATGGGGCGCCGCGTACGGCTGGATCTAAAAAACTTGTGCCACCGTTACATAAGAATAATAATAATAATAATAATAATAATAATAATAATAATAATAATAATAATAATGTCATTTTGTTAGGCGCACGTATCCATCCCTAGTAGGGGTGCTCGCGGCGCCGTTTTCCACCTGCCGAGTGTAC
>NW_022755542.1:942932-950905 GCF_011630105.1 Anneissia japonica | reverse complement strand
CGTATATTTATTTGTGTCGGACCAGACAGGATGGGAAAGATAGGCAAAATAAGATGCAACTACTCTTCGGGGTCACCATCCATCACCACCCTGGCGCAATCCCGGACCTCTGCCTAGGTGGCTCGAACGAAGGAACGGGAAAAACATTTGCCCTGCCACAGACGACCGGGTGCTCAGGAGTTGTAATCGAGACAGTGGCCCCCAAAAATAAATGCCGGCCTGTGAGAGACGGGGAAAAGCAGTTATTGAGTTGATTCAAAGTGAGAAATAAAAAGAAAAGATTTAAGTTCAGACATAACAAGTTTACGAACTCTGATGTTACGTTGACGCAATCTCGCCACGACGTCATGGTAAAATTAAATAAGTCACCTTTATGTTTGTGAAATAAAAATTATAACAAATGTTTCATGTGCTTCCTATCTCCCATGTCATGTTTGATCGTAAATTAGACGGCTATAGTATTTCCGGCACAATAGTGTAGACGCAATACTACTTGCACAAATGTGAAATTCAAAAGGAGGAGAAAAGGCAAAACATCTTGAATGATTTTAAAAGTACTGTACATGCAAAGAGACTAAATTAGAGTGTTTTAAGTTTATCTTATTTGTTTTTTATGGTTCGAATACGTCACAAGCTAATCTGTGGATAATAAATCATTACTGTTATCAATGTTAGTTATTTTGCACAAAAGATATAAATTATGATTACCAGGATAACTTGAAAAACTGTTTTGAGTATTTCAGTGGCAGATTCAAGGGGGTCCAGCGGGCCCACCCTCCCTATTTTTTTCGAAATTTATAAGTGGAGAAAAAAGATTTCAAATTTAAGTCTGAGAGTGCCATTTCCGGCCAACTAAAGGTGCCATAATCATAAATTTTCTTATCTCAGCCCCAACCATGGTGGGGCTGAGGTGGTCAACATTCCGTACGTAAAATTCCCTCCCTGTCGACATAAATATTTATTGCATTTCTTAAAATCGATTCACGACTTATAAAAGGCTATATACGCCAGAGCTTACGGGGCATCACCCCCTGGACCTCCACCGGAGGCCCTAGGCGCAGGCGTCTACCTGGCCTGGCTTTTAGGCATTCTAGGCCTAATATATTAGGTCGCATTTATTACTTAATTCACTAAAGTATCATGCATTTAGTTTATAAGATAAATACAATCTAATAATTAGGCCTACTAGGCTGTATTTATTTACAGTATAATGATACTTTAATAATAAATAAAACCCAATAAATCAGTTTGTTGTATTAAGTATTGTACATTAAATAATAATTATATATAATTAATGAAATACAGCCTCAATAACTGTTTCATACATTTACGTAAATAAATACAGGATTATTTGATTGTATTTACTTAAATACCAGATTGTTTTTGTTCGAGTAAATGTACTATGATACTTAAAAAGAAATACAACAAACAGAAATAATGAATAAATAAGTAGGCTGTATTTATTTAAGTAAATACAATCAATTATACCTAAATTTATTTACGTAAATACATTAAGTATTATAGTACATTTAATAATAATAATAATAATAATAATAATAATAAAAATAATAATAATAATAATAATAATAATAATAATAATAATAATAATAATAATAATAATAATAATAATAATAATAATAATAATAATAAGTTCACTTACTGTAGTTTATTTTATTGCATAAACTAGGCCTAATTTATTAGGTTGTATTTATTTTGGGTGTAATCCAAAACATGCCAACCCTAAAACCAAATTTTCACTTTTGAAAGTTTATTAAAGTATTTACATCACTTAAAAGAACAATTATCCGGGCATTTAAAGCTGGTATTTTTTTCGTGATAATATACCAATTTTTGTGTTGTATTTATTTAAGTAAGTAAATACAATCTAATAATCCTATATTTATTCACGTAAATGTATGATACAGTAGAAACCCTCTGGAATTTGTTAAATCGGGCTTCGTAAATGAGGGTTTCTACTGTACTTGAATAAATATAACCCAATAAATCATTTTTTTCGTTGAATTAATAGTACATTTATTTATAATAATACAACCTAATAAATCAGTTAATGAGGCTGCATTTCATTAATTATATATAATTAATAAATATTACTTAAATTAATACATCCTAATAAGAAATGTTAATTACTTAGTTTTAGTATCATTTATTTTTGTTAAATAAATACCATAAATAAGATCTGAAAATATACATAATATAGCTCATCATAGGCCCATACTTTCAAAAATACATAAACCAGCATAATATTATAGTTCTATATCAATACATAAATATCACTTTATAATAATTGGATGATGAGACATAGACAGAAAATATACTATAGTATATTGTATTTATATATTAATTATGTTGTACTTAATTAATTATAGTTACTTAATGATACTTAAATTGATATCAACCTAATCATTAACAGCTTTTTGCATTACTAATAATTAATAACAAATTGAACAATGTATTTGAAAAATGTTTACTCATGATTCCACCTCAAAAAATAAAAACATTATAAACACTACAATTGTTAATAATAATACAATCTAATAAATCAGTTGTCCAATCTTATATATAATTAACAAATAATACTTAATTAATACAATCCTAATAATAATTGTTAATTAGGTTGCTTTAGTATCATTTATTTTTGATAATGATGAATAACAATCATCATTAACATCATGTGACATGACAATTTTAGCATTTGAAGTGGAGAAAGTGGGGGTGCTTGGACTCGGGGGGACCGTCTTCTGATACCATCAATATAGCATTGGACTACCTACCTTTCCATAATCCTGTGTTGCTCTTTGTCCAAAATCTACGTGATTGGGGTTGATACCTGTATCGATTATATACACATGCGCACCCATTCCATCACCAGCTGGAAACAAAATTTTAACTTCATAAATATATACTGAAGCGCATATAAATTAAACTGTGGATTGATCACTTACTTGATTGATTGATTGATCGATTAGTTGGTTAGTTAATTGATTGATTGATTGATTGAATGCCTTGATTGGTTGATTGATTGATTGATTGATTGATTGATTGATTGGACAACTGTCCGGTTTAGACTACCTGAATCGCTTGATAGAAACTTACACAGAGACAAACAGAAATAAAATGTTCCCTGTCACTGTAGGTACAGTAACTGTTTATGAACAATTAAAGAAAGGTAATTTACTCTTGAAATCAACAAAGTCATCGAGAGGTAAATATCTCTGGTTCACACGATCGATACCCCACGAACCCACGTCTCTTATTCTTACGATGCCATCTTCCTCAATGTACTCGACAGTGGACAAATTACGAATCTATGAGAAGAAATAATGCACATTACTTAGTTATGAAACTATTTCATACATCGCGTTTTACATCATTATTCAACTGCTATATATGTTATAGATATATTATTTATAGAAAATAATATATAATTATATATTTATGTGTGTGAAGATACTAAACTTTACTACATAATAATATATATAATATAATATATATATAATATAATATATATATAATATATGTAATATATATAATATTATATATATATATATATATATATATATGCATATTACAATTACATATACGGTGTATGGGAACGATAATTGAAATGCAGCCTTGATAAATTGCTAGGACTCATGGGTTCTATTTTAGTATAGTGTACTAGGCCTATATACACTATAGTATTATAGAGATGTGTATAAGAGACAGCCTTTATGTTTGTGAAATAAAAATTATAACAAATGTTTCATGTGCTTCCTATCTCCCATGTCATGTTTGATCGTAAATTAGACGGCTATAGTATTTCCGGCACAATAGTGTAGACGGTGACAATAGCTGTCTCTTATACACATCTAGATGTGTATAAGAGACAGGCTTAAGCCCCTGCCGCCCTCCCCACCGCTGGCGCCGCCACTGACACGTAGGCCTACCCCTACCACTTTTACCACTACATTTTAAAATGTCAATGCATCAATGTTATGTATTGAAATAAGCGCTATTTACTTTCTATTCTGAAAATGTTGTGCCCTACCACCTCACCCCCACCCTCCCCCGTTTGAAAAATTCTGGATCCGCCCTTGAATAGTTGCATATGTGGTTACCCTCCTTTTCAAGGGTGCTAATTCAAAGCCATACTAAACGACTGAATCAAGTTGATTCACTAAACAAAAATTCTGCACGTATGGAAATCCGCTTGTTTAGATATGGTTAAAAACATCAATAATAAAAGTTTAAAATGTGAAACACATAGGCCTACCTGTTTTCTGGAAGAAAAAAGAAAATGGCGCAAACACACGTTTACAATGCCATGTATAATGTGTTGTGACTCGTCTGTTCTTATTTTTTTTTAATCACGTGCTGCAGATGGAAAATGAAAGTCATGCCTAATAGTGAAGTTACCAAAATTAAACGTTCAGCTAGCTCCGCCTCTTGGATACTGTTGCTAAGTTTTCACAACGACTGTCTAACCGTACTCAAACACGTGTGTTATGGGACAGGTGCGTATTACTTGTCCTGTTCTGATTGGTCAGTTAAGTTTGAATGGCACTATGGAAAGGTCTACTGGAAGGATCGCGTTCGTTGTGTTAGTAACAAAAACAAAAGCAACAATTAAACAATCTATGAAAATCTCTTATCAAATAAAATGCGCGGTTTTGGTTTTGTGTTTATTAAAGTTGCGAGTCTCTACTGCTCATCTCCATATAATTAATGGTACCGGTACATTAGTTAGGCCTACATAAACAAAATAAGTATTTATGTTTTTGTTTAACACAATTAAGACGAGAAAATTTGATTAAATAGACATGCGCTATGCCCCAACACTTTTCCAACTACAGCACTGCGTTTAGTTTGGGCTGTAGACTTGTATATTTAATCCATACCGTATCCTCTTGGCTGGCCTTCATATTAGTCGACTAATCTTATTTTTTACACTGGTGGCCGTGGTAATTGTAAATTCATTGAAACAGGAAATACTAGTTTCAAAGCTCAACTCAATACAAAAACAGTTATTTTATTGATACATCATACATCTTGATAAAACAACATTAACGAAACACAAAGTCATAGCCAATACAATAATTGAATGGCGACAATAGTGTGTAACTTGTATTCAACTTCCTTATTGGTGGTAACAATGACTTCTTCCTTCTCTCGATTGATGAACCGTAGCCTTATTGCTTTTTCATGCTCTGTCAACATGCCACATGACCTTAGTGTTATTCGAAAAAAAAAAAAACGCGTTTATTTTAGAGAAGGCTTTTTTTCGAGGAAGGCGTATATTATTTTGGTGTGAAATGCATACGTAGGCCATTTCACGTAAAGTGGAACTACAACACACAATTACCGTCAAATGTGTTATTACGTGATCATAAAAAAACGCATTGATCCCATCAGGTTAATATAATGTGTTGAGAATGATGTTGCTTCCATTACATTTGTTTTTAGGGGTCGTTTATTAGAGGAAAAATTCGGGGCGTTTATTCGATCGAGAGAGGCGATTATTCCAATTCAGGCTCTAGAGGGGTCGAGGGGGCGTTCATTTAAATAACGGTATATATTTCATCTGTATATACGAATTAAGGTTTGTATGAATTCGGCGCAGGCCATTTTCCCTCTCCTGGAGCCAAAAATCACCATGGATTTTGTTCAGCAGGGCCCACGAAAGCAAAATCCACATGACACAACATATTTTCTCAAGAGACCCCTTTTAGTTATGTTGTAAAATGGGTTTCAAATCTAGATTTATCATTCATCTCAACGGAATGATAACTCAATGAGCTGATGAAAAAATTAGAGCTATTATTAGAATTAAACCGCATAAATCAATAAAATTCCCACAAACTGCATAAGTATTTCTGCTTGTGTAAACATGAAACGTCTTTCCAAATTTATTTTGGCTACTTCCTTGTATATTATATTTTGTAACCGAAATTATACTTCATAACCATTTTTAAGTGATATTTTTAATGATTTATTTTATCTGTTTTATTGAGAAAAATCTTTTTAAGTTCAATTTGTATTTCTTGTATTATTTTGTAATTCTGATTTTCATATTGCGATAAAGGTTATTTGTATTTGTGTACTATCGTTATTATAAAATATAGGCTGAAGCCTAACTGAAAAACATCATATCCTATGTATGTTCCAATCTCAGGGTGCTGGGTTCAGATCGGTACTTTTTTTTTAATTAATTTTATTTTTTTATTTCCCACAACTAAAAACATCTCAAATCTATAATAAGACTATCAATCAGACTTAATTTATGAAGCATCATATTTTTTCATTATTTAAGAGAGCCCTTCTGGTACTGGTATAGACATTTAATGCGCCTCTTTTGAGATTATAAAGCACAGTTCTGGCCCTGGTCACATTAGCGTAACGATGAAGTCGGAGGCCCCTGTGCAGGGGCCCTTTAGGGGCCCAAGACGTTATATGACGTATTTTAATGCCTTTTTCACACATTCGAATTCTAAGTTTGTGTATCGTGATTTGACTAAAAAAAACCCCAAAAAACTTAATTATTATTTCAATAAATATCTAAACAAAACTAGCAAATTAATATCAATAAATATTTATGGACAAAAACATATGTATCATACTCATGTGCCAATGCTCTTGCTCATGGTTTAACTTCACTCGGCAGACTTTGGCTTTGAAAAAGGGCCTTGGTTATTTGTTTGTAAAAAAATATAATTTGAATTTGGTGGGGCCCTGGCTTAGCCAGTGACAGCTCATAGCCGGTACCCAATGACCAGGCAGTAGCGTACCGGCTATGAGCCAGTGACAGCTCATAGCCGGTACGCTACTGCCTGGTCAATGGGGTCTACATGTTGCTGCTGATAATCAGCGCAGGAGGAGCATGAGGCAACCCCACCAGGTACCCATTTATACTCCTGGGTGGAGCGAAGCAATTTATGCAGATAAAGTACCTTGCTCAAGGACACAAAAGAAATGCGCAGCGAGGGATAAGCTGGAAGGGTCACCATCTATTAATGAGGTAAACAGATGACAGGAGTATAGTATTTTTTGAAATATTAATAACAATAGAAATAATACACCAATCTGAGATTTTATCAAACACAAATAATATGCACAACAGTTTATCATGACATGCTGCTAATTTTATTCTCAAAGTAGGCCTATTGTTGATTACCGTATGTTATGATATTACTTCTTTCATTATGTCCAAAATAATTTTATTTTTAAATATTAATGCTATGCTATTAGACAGATTAGCAGTGTCAGTAACGTTGAGATGACTAAGTTGGGTTAACGTTTATTATTTATTTCCAAAGTAGGCCTAACTGGGTACCGTAGCTCACTTGCTAGTGCCTGTCTCCAATTTATGAAAATAAAGCGTTCTGGAATAATGATGAAAGAAACACACTTGTAGTTTTACTCTATAGATTGCCTCTGACAAACAGATAAATAATAATAATAACAGTGCTCAAATACGAATATGAGATGCTATAATCGAAGCATAGCCGCGCGACAAAAAAAAGGTCTTTTCAATTCTCTTGTAGCATGGTTAAGCTAGAATAACTTACGAAAGCATAGTAATCAATAGGCCTATTATTAGGTCTGTTACCCAGTACAGCAATCACGATTTTTTATATACAGTAGGCCTATGTGTGACCGTTTCAGTCAGTTGTATGAGGGAAAATGCCTGGGGTTCGATTTGCAAGTATACCTATGTCTCCGTGGCCTAATGGTATATGATGCTGGCTTGATAGTGAGAGGTTGCAGGTTCGAATACCTTTTTTCATATAATTGATATACAGGAAATTTTTGTTGATGGACTATGCTTCATAAGATTATTAAAACATGTTCATATTTGAGCACTATTATTATTATTTATCTCTTTGTTTACACTGTGTTTACGGAAACTTGATTTATATATATATATATATATATAAATCAAGTTTTCTACGTAATACCGTAAACACAGTGTAAAC
>NW_022755542.1:939870-942775 GCF_011630105.1 Anneissia japonica | reverse complement strand
GACCTAAGACCACGAGATATCAGACCCACTCGAAATATCAGACCCTGCAAATTAAGACCCTCAAATGCCAGGATTTCTAGACAAAACCTTTATTCGAAAGGTAACGTCAATATAAAGAACTGACTAATCATAAAATAAACACCATAAGTATCATCGATACCAGCTAAGCCCCTATTTGCGACGTTTACTGGAGAAAACTAATACAGTACAAACAAACCGGCTATTCGCACTCCACGGAACCGTACGGTACGGTTTCGGTACGTTTTCGATAGCGGTTTCTAATGCACATCTATCTTGCGAATACTGTATCCGATATTATGGTTCTCGATCGTTCTCACTCTTTATATTTTTAGGATAGTTTGTTCCTCCTTTTACATTCACCTTACCTTTCTTTACTTGCCTCTTTTTTGTTTTATATTCGGTTTCAAAATATTATATAATGGAAAAGATAAAATTACTAAAAGCATAGAACATGAAACCAGGACCAGTGGCGGAACCAGCGAAGGGGGGGGGGGACATGAGGGCCCGTTCCTCCCCCCTCCCCCAAATTCAGTCAAGCCGAAAATGTTGAGTTAAAGAGAGGAAAAATTGTACCCATGAGTTCGTGGCGATCCAGCAGTGATGTGAAAGGAAAGCTCGATTATTTCCCACTTTACACCAACCATGGTGAGCTAAGGTGGGTGTGGCGGCGAGAACCTCATATTGTCGCATACAGTTGCTACCGCGTTTTTACTGCAATTCTTGCACTGCGCGTAGCTGTCCCCGACGCAATTGGGAACATTCTCTAATTCAACCGACCAATCAGCGTCGCCAAAGGAGTCGGCAATAGCTTGTAGAGATTTTTATGGAAACCAGGCTTCACGCACCCAGAGCGCCAGTTGCGGTAGGTTCCGAAGAAGCCTTAATTAAAGGCTTCATGTTACTGTTTTGTGTAATGATGCACTCACCTGCTACATGAGGGCATGCCATTGATGTCCCGCTAATGGTGTTTGTAGCACGCCTACTGGTATACCAGGTGGAAGTGATGTCAGTTCCAGGTGCAAAGATGTTGACACATTTGCCATAGTTGGAGAAATAGGAGCGAACATCAGTTTTTTCAGTGGCACCAACTGTAATGGCCTAATTAATTCAGAATAATTATTAATAAATGAATACTAATACAATAATAATAATTTTATTAGGCCCTAGCATGTAATTTTTTTTTTATTACATTATTAGTAATGTTACTATTAACCTCCTGTGAAGCTATAAGATTTGCCCACACTATTAAATTTTTTTTGACAAATGACTGTGATATGCCCATATTTGGTTGAAATATGACATCATCGCATAAATTTGTCATATAAAACAGGGGCAGATTTATGGATTTTGGGAGGTAAAAAAAAGAAGAAAAAAAAACAAAGAAAAAGAAAAAAATGATAGCTCAGAACGCCTCAAATGTTATTTTCGGGCGTCAAACACAAAAATTTCGCGGGGGTGTGCCCCCGGACCCCCTAGCACAGTGTTGTCTCGATCGGCCCAACTTTTGGCCCCCTTTCGCCCCCTCCACAACTTTTGGACATCTCTGGATCCGCCCCTGTAAAAATTTGATAGTGTAGACAAATCTTAAGATTATGAGACTAACGCGCTGCCGACTACGTCAAGGAGGCAGTTACTATTAATTTAGTAAATGATTTATTAAAATTTGTATTATTATTATCCTCATTATAATTATCACCATCCTCATAATAATTGTCGTCATTATCATCATCATTGTTATTATCATTATCATTGCCAATATCAGTATCACTGAGTAATGAAATAATCCAATCAATGATATATCAATTATACCTCTTCGACTCGAGCTGGGGAGGTGTTGCAAGCATCAGAGTTATCATTACCAGCAGCGACCGACACGGTGATGCCAGCATAAACCATTTTCTTGATGGCATCATCCACAGTCGGGGATGGTCCGCCGCCCAGTGACATGGATGCGACGGCCGGTTTCTTAGCATTCTCCGCTACGTACTCACAACCTACGAAGAAAACAGTTTACGAGATGCAAAATAATATTGACTAAATAACAACCACTATAATAATACAATTAATAACAACAGCAGTATAACAACAATATTAATAATATACTGTAGGCCTAATAATAATAATAATAATGATAATAATAATGATAATAATAATAAAAATAATAACAATGATATTAATAATACAAATAATAATAATAATAATAATAATAATAATAATAATAATAATAATAATAATAATAATAATAATAATAACAATATAATAATATTTTTTCAACATGTTTTAAAGCATTCCTTACCGGCAATGACTTCCGACCATGAACCCGAACCAAGACACCCGAGCACCTGTACACCATGGAGGGATGCTCCGGTAGCGATACCGTAGGTAGAGCTACCAACGGTACCAGCACAATGTGTTCCGTGGCCGTTACAATCTTCCTAAGAATATTTCAAATAATAATATAACAAAAATTATACTGAGCCTTGCATTTGTATTGGAAATAATTTTAGTTGAAATAATGAAAGTCATTTTTTTTTGTAATGACGTCGTATGCTAGTAATAAACTTACATTTCCATAATCCTGTGTTGCTCTAGAGCCAAAGTCCACATGAATTGGGTTTATACCTGTATCGATTATATACACATGCGCATTCTTACCATCGCCAGCTGGAAACACAAAGAAATGTTCATTAAACGATATATATATATATCCTCGCCACTGAGGAAGGACTAGTGTTGTCCGAAAGCTCTGGTTCTATTTCTGGCTGTTTACTTACGTTTACTTTTTAGCTGTTGCTTATCATTTTTTTATCTCTACTGAGATCCAGCCATCGTTTCCCACAGCATTGTTGTTTTTCAGTATTTTGCCTTTTAATCTATATATATA
>NW_022755542.1:934664-939399 GCF_011630105.1 Anneissia japonica | reverse complement strand
GGAACATGAAGTAAGCTATTTTGATTGACGTCGAGATTACATATTGATTTAGGCCTATCAAATATAATATTATCTTTAATTTCACAATATCTCTCAAGGAAATTGAATACTCTACAAGCAAACATTCGTTGTGGTCGACGATTATTATCATTGGATGTAAACCCAAATCATGCGATGAACAAATATATCATTATGATTGTCCTGTATCATAAACACCGAATCGTGTGAAGGCATAGCCTGCTGGCCTGCGTATCGATATTGACATCAAAACAGATAATTCTGTGTTAATTAATTAATTTAAGTAAACCGACATCGAATATAGTTTAAATATTTATCCGGCAATCATGAGTGCACGCTGGTAATCTAGTCGTTTCTATATTAAAATTTATAAGACCAGAGATTGCTTTCAAGATTGTTCTCACGGATATTGTTGATGATTCATTTTTTGCGAACTTTGGATGGACTTCATTTCGAGATGGGCTTCTTTTCGAGGCTAGGCCCATACTTGCAAAGTAAAGAGTGAGGGCCCGGGGGAGCTTCTTTTCAAAATGATCGCTGTAAATTTTGGGAATTACTACTAGGGCCACTGTAACATCTGTATCATGAGTGTATTATTCACCTACCCGGTACCGTACCGTATAAACCAAGCGTGTTTTGAATTTAATTTGTTTGTTTTGAAATTCAGGTACAGTGTTATGTAAGATGTGTATTGTCTGGAATCTTATCCCTGGCCGTGTGCAAGGGAGCTACCGGGGAGCTTGCATTTGCAACGAAGATTATTGTAAGCAGTAACAACGCACGGTACATTTCTGCAACGATGGAGCTGAAGAAAAGAAGAATAATGAGAACCAGAGGAGAAAACACAAACTACACATGTTAGGCCTATAAATATTGTCATGATTTTATTTTAATTTACAGACATGAAATCCCCAACATTGTACACATCGCAATTATAATCGTACCAAATCTCCAACAATTACAATGGGAATATTTTAACCTTTATTGGTAATGGTAATGGTAATAGCGCATAATTTCGTAAGTAAAGGTATACTTTGTTTAGCTTTAAAAGATAGATATGGGAAGAAACAATAATAATATCGTAAAGTGGACTGAAACGTCTTACCTAAATTTTCAGGAGCAAAATAATGGCGCGAATCTGGTTTACAGGTCGGGCGAGTTATGATTCTCATCCGTTCTTCTCTTAGTTTTATAGAAAATATATCACTGACAAATTGCATGTGACATTGCTGATAAAAAGGTGAAAGTCATCGTTTAGTTAATTAACAGAAGACTATTAAAGCGTTTTACTAATCTAGTGGACATGCGGAGAGGTTGTAAACTTATTTGAAGCGTAGAACAATTATGCTGATAAACCTAATAACTTCATGCGCTAGGCTAATTTTCCGGATCGATATTAACACAAGATTCTGAATCATTTTTTCTCGGAATGATTTTTCATCACTAAAACTTATGATTGGTTTGTTGTAAAGAAAATATAATGTTTTCATTAGTATTATTATGATTATTATGATAATATCATAAACAATACTTTTTTTAAATTAGCAAATGACTTCACGTCAACATACTGGTAAGCCACTGGAACATGAAGTAAGCTATTTTGATTGACGTCGAGATTACATATTGATTTAGGCCTATCAAATATAATATTATCTTTAATTTCACAATATCTCTCAAGGAAATTGAATACTCTACAAGCAAACATTCGTTGTGGTCGACGATTATTATCATTGGATGTAAACCCAAATCATGCGATGAACAAATATATCATTATGATTGTCCTGTATCATAAACACCGAATCGTGTGAAGGCATAGCCTGCTGGCCTGCGTATCGATATTGACATCAAAACAGATAATTCTGTGTTAATTAATTAATTTAAGTAAACCGACATCGAATATAGTTTAAATATTTATCCGGCAATCATGAGTGCACGCTGGTAATCTAGTCGTTTCTATATTAAAATTTATAAGACCAGAGATTGCTTTCAAGATTGTTCTCACGGATATTGTTGATGATTCATTTTTTGCGAACTTTGGATGGACTTCATTTCGAGATGGGCTTCTTTTCGAGGCTAGGCCCATACTTGCAAAGTAAAGAGTGGGGGCCCGGGGGAGCTTCTTTTCAAAATGATCGCTGTAAATTTTGGGAATTACTACTAGGGCCACTGTAACATCTGTATCATGAGTGTATTATTCACCTACCCGGTACCGTATAAACCAAGCATGTTTTGAATTTTAATTTATTTCTTTGAAATTCAGGTGCAGTTTTATGTACTATCTCAAAGAGAAGCCCATCTTGAAAAGAAGCCTCATAGGCTTCGTTTTACGGTATGCTATATCGGGGTGTATACCGCAAATCCTCGAATAACTGCCGCAGTTTTGAGGCTGCATGAGTGCGGCGCTTATTCGAGAGCGACGCTTTATAACAAAAACGTTCCCATGTTGACTACCTCACGTTACGTGTGACCACTGCTTGGGTATTTACCCAAGATCTTGGGTATTTTGACTTGGTCTTGGGTTCTTGGGTATTCCGTTGAAATCCTTGGGTATTTTATTTTTACTAAGAAAATTAAATATTTTTGTCATAGAGTAAGAATTAAGAAGTAATATAGTATATTTCAGTCAATTTAAGCATGGACCTATTAATAAGAAGTGCACATAACATTGTTAATTGACTGTTAATAAACATGGGTTCATAATTGTTTATTTGTGACTTAAGTTGCCATTGATCTATACCTAATTAATGCATTACATAATAAAACTATCACTGATCTACACTGATAACACTGGCCAACTGAGGGCGTATTTTTCTATTCGTATTACCTCATGAATATTAAAATTTAATAATTAACACAAACAATTACAATAAAAAATGGTTTATAAATTGAACTAAAAGGGAAACTTACATGCGAAAGATACATATTTTTCAAATTTTAATGCATTTTCAGGAAGCTTGGGTAATTTTGGGCAATTTTTGCTGAATCTTGGGTAATTCGACCCAGTCATTGGATATACCAAAAATTGTGAGTGGTCACGCTGCTCACGTATTCCCGTAGTTCGGTAGTTTCATAGGCCCTACATCATCGTAAATAAACGTTTATAAATAGGCTATATGCTTGTGTCTCCATTGTGCTCTTTATTCATTTGAACTGTATAAAGTCTAGTTTAAAACCCTGTTTCTCAAAGTGTTTAATCACACAAAGGGTAATGATGATGTACTGGCGACGACGATTATTCAAAATAGAATTTCGACGCGGCGCTTAGTCGAGAGCGGCACGCTTATAGCGAAAAGAAATCACGTTTGGTATGGCGTTTATTCGAGGGATGTTGATGTCGACCGCCAAGAAAATATTCAATTTCCAATATCCAAGCCAATATCTTGTGTCTTAAGGGACTCATTGGGAAACAAAAGAGTCTTCTATGTGTGTATGAATAAGAGTACCACTAAGGGGAGATCCCATAATTGGCACTGCTGTTGGCGTTGCTTTTAAAAAGAAAAAGTATTTCTGTTTTACAACATTGAGCTATTAATAAGTTTAATCTGGAATATAGGTTATGGATTAAAATCCCCATCGAATTACGTTTTATAGGGACAAAGGAGAACAATCCAAATTGGATAATACGAAAATTTACAAGATTTTACTTACAGTTTATACAACTGAAAAACAGTTTTTCCAAATAAAAATATAGCCTATAAAGCCTATAACTGAAATAGTATCAGTTTGAGTCTCTTCAATCGTTGCGATAGTAAGGGGAAAACATATAATATAGGCCTAAGTTAAAAATTGACCATACACAGGAAGTGCCAGATACTCACGCGAATAAGATTTGATCTGTGGAGTGGATTCACATAGGCCTATTCTTCTTATGCCAACTTCAAAATGAGGATATTTTCTCCTGGACAGATGAGACAGTAACTTTCCAACTTTCCTCTTCTTACATTTTTCTTGTCCTTTTTCTTTTCCCGACAATTTGCAAATTTAAGGCCTTTTTAATTTTTCAAGCCCTGCAATGATCCTTTATCTCAATCGACAAATGGTTGACGAGCATAGGCCTATACACCACCACCACCACCATCACCACCATTAATTTCATCTGCTGTTGAAACTGACATTCTTCTCAGGAGCCATGCTCTGTGAACGATTAATTTTCTGCGCCAGAACCATTCGTAATCTTCGGTTTCGAGATGTCCTTATACATACAATCTATTTTCATTCAAAAAGTGCCCCTTGAATTTTCAAATTCCCGTAAGAACCCCCAATAGGCCTATTCATATATTTCCAGCTCCCCCTCAATTTTCACTGTGTTTCCATAAGCGCCCCGTTTTATAAGCGCTACTCAAAAAGTACAAAAAAATATTTTAAGCGCCCGGGCGCTTATTCACGCGAGTACGGAATTCGGTTGTACAGCGTTGTTGGCGAGTATAACTTTAAAACGAGGCTGAGGATGTCCAATGTACGGAAGCTTAAAGTGACCTTCCGAGTTTCCAAGTTTCTAAGATAATTATCTTGGAAACATGGAATAAACACTTATTAAGACGTCTTTCCGAGATAATTTATCTCGGAAAGACGTCTTTCCGAGATAACGTATTTTGGAAAGACGGAATTCCAAGATAACGTATCTTGGAAAGACGGAATTCCAAGATAATTGATCTTGGAAAGACGGAATTCCAAGATAAGTATCTTAGAAAGACGGAATTCAAAGATAACGTATCTT
>NW_022755542.1:889154-934505 GCF_011630105.1 Anneissia japonica | reverse complement strand
TATATATATTCTTTATTTGGAAGTGACACTTTTGCAACAGTGGCACATGTACATAACGGTGCGTCCAAGAAAAAGATAAGAAAACAAACATGTTATATTACATAGATTAACAAAATGGGACATTTATCATAGACATATGGGATGAGTTGCAGTCTGTACATGTGAAATCCTACTACTGAATGTATTTTATGGAATATATATTATTAATACTAAACACTGGAAATTATTTTTAGATGGTGACTTATTGTTGGCCTGTGAATATTGACTCATAAACAACAGAGGGCACCAGTCCACTTAAACCAAATTCTTTTTTCTATATCAGAAATATGAAGCTAAGGGCTGTTTAGGGTCTGCAACAGATACATTGGATTCATCTGGAAGAATTGTGAGTTTGGATCCACATGGTAAGTAGTAATTAGCTTTGGATTTCTTATATATACTTTCACTTTTAAAACTGTCTAAATTTGGATAAATTTGACCACGAGTTACATAGCAAGTTGGATCTATATTTTAATACTGTATATTTGGGTTTTCTTGTAGACCACATCAGTAGAGAAGATTTGGAAGACGGTTTGGGAAAGTTTAGGGGCAATATTTTTCAAGTTCCACCCATGTAAGTATCTTATAGAGATTACTACCCAGCTAAATTATGGACCTACAGAACCCGTTCTATTTTTATATCTTACATTTTTAGGGCCCGAATTTTCACACTTCTAAAAATATTTACACTCTCCCAATTTATTCAATAAACATTTTTTAAGACAAACATCTAGAATATTTGTAGTGAAACATCCAGTGACAGATTCCTAGCCAGCTCGGGGCCCACTATATTTTTTATTACTTGTAATAAAAAAAAAATGGAGAAAAAAAGCAAATAATATTAAGTCTCAGAGTGCCACTTTCGAACATAGAGGTGCCATAATCACTAACCATGCAGTGGTGTCTCCAGAAGCTTTTCATTTATGGCATAGTATGGACCAATTTATGCTTTGAGACCACAATATTAGGGATGGCAATCAAAATAGTATTATTTGGATAGGCAAATTATTATTTTTTTTAAGTTGTTGTCCGACGACCTCTCAGAGGAGTTGGACAACAGGGGGGTCCAGTCCTGTCCAACGGGAAGGCTAATTCCCCCTGCCACCACTGCAACCATGATGGGGCCAAGGTGGACTAGGCCCTCCAACTGTGAAAATCTCTCCCTGGGCCTCTTCTATTTTGAATTCCTGGATCGACCACAGACATCTGTAAAACACTAAGAACAGAGTAGTTTGATCTGTGTCTCATTTGAATTTGATAACTTATTTGATACTTTTAATGGCCATTACAAAAGCATTCCAGATTTTTACTACATACTGTACATTAATATTTTTGGTATCACTCACAGATATTCAGCACTGAAGGTAAATGGTAAAAGAATGTCTGATCTTGCAGCAAGAGGGCAGCACATAGAGCAAAAGCCCGCCAGACCTGTTACAGTTCACTGCCTGCAGTGTACAGGCTTCGATTCACCACATTTCAGTCTGAGTAAGCTCTTGGAACTCTTGGCAATCTAATTCATATTTTCTTATTATTCTTTTCCTGCTGTGCCAAACCGCCCCCAAACAATTGTAACATACAAAATTGTTGATGGCTCAGAAAAAAAGCGTAGTAACTATCTAGGGAGTGCTACAGGCCTCTACGATGCGTGTCTTCCTTGCATTGATATTACATGGGAGGGATGGAAATTATTTTACATCGAGTACCTAACATGAGGGCGATGTAGCAAAGGATGTGTGTTAATTTTTGCTAACTCCTTTCCTGTGCAACATTTGTCCTGTTAATCTGGTATTAGCCATTGTGGACTATTTTATATATTTATATATACTTTTTTTGTGCTGCTTCCATTTTGTATTATTTAATTTTTAAAGTTTAGTTATTCATTTTTCTATGGTTGGTTTTTTGAATGAATATGTGCAATGATTTACTTAGTTCACTATTCATATTTTTTTCTGCAGGTAACGGCTTATCGTATATATTTGAATAGTAAATGCCCCACTTTCAATAACCCCCTCCCCTTCCACGAATAAACTCCCTCTCTAAAGCCTAATTTGGAATAAATCCCCAGGCGTACATTTTTTCTCACCTGGTTGGGATTATCAAATCTAAATTTTTTTTTTATGTTTTGTTTTCTTTGTCAGATCCCTCTTCTATTATGTTTTGATGTACAACATGTATATTTAAACATATGTAAATTATCAAATATAATTGAATATGCATTTTATTATACTGTATTATCTTTGTTGACAGGTATTCGTTGTGGTGGAGGATTTTATGTGAGAAGCCTGATACATGATCTTGGAGAATGTAGGTTATATCATGTGCATGAATAATCAATGTTAATACTGTATGAACTCTTGCTTAAAAAAAATAGAGTGTGACCTTCAGTGGCAACAATAGATTGCTTCCTATAAAATAATACTAATTTATGTCCTTGGTTACAAATTTACAGGAAAATTGTGTAATAAGAAGGGAAAAAAAATTTTCATTTCCAACATAAAAAAAATTGCTACAGTATATATCCTATATATATATTATTTCTATTATTTATATATATTATTTAACAGTGTTAACTGCTATCTTGATTTATATTATATATATATATGTATGTATGTGTATGTATGTATGTATGTGTATGTATGTATGTATATGTATGTATGTATGTGTATGTATGTATATGTATGTATGTATGTGTATGTATGTATGTATGTGTATGTATGTATGTATGTGTATGTATGTAGACAAACTTAGTCAGTTCAAAAATTACAGTGACTACTCACTATGTATTTGTACCTGATGAGTGTGGGCAGCTTTAAACAGCTGTCCATATGAAAGAAATTTGTAGTAATATATACATATTGAATTGTTCGTTTAATTTTGCTTCCAACCGGTTGANTTACACAATATTATTCTTGATTTATCAGACCTAGGTACCAGCGCCCATATGACCTACCTACTACGTACCAATCAAGGACCATTTAGCCTTACCCATCATGCATTGCAACCAGAGAAACTGACTGTGAAGGTCATAGAAGAGACGATATTGCACAACACTCCACCTTGTGTAAGCTGATGTATATTATCATCATCATTTGATCAATAATGTTTACAAATGATATGTTCAATGACACTTAAACAGAAACCATTATATACCGCATTCATAGATAGGTATCTGATTGGTTAAGAAACGGGCAATGGCAAGTTCTATCACCCTAAAAGTACTTTTTTGCTCTGTCGCGGATGTGCAATTTCTAGGCCATGTTGCTATGTAATTTATGACATGCACGAATGGTAAAGAAGACATGACCTCTACGACGCTGAAAGAGATTGGCCCTTTGATCGCCTAGGCCTGGGAAGTAAGCCTAGGCCTACTTGGTGCGTACTATTTTCATTACTTTTTAGATCTCGTAGAATCTATGTATGAGATATATAAAAAAATATTGACTGCTCATGTGGCGAATAGGGAAATCTATTGCCTGGCCCTCGGGAAGATAGGCTACGGTCTCCACATCACGTCAGGGCAATATATTTCACCATTCCCCTCATGAGCAGTCAATATTTGTATACTGCTGTCTTTTAGTACATGAAAAGACAGCAGGCATCAGAAATTGTTCAGAAAAGCTACTTCTAGGAGTCTTCTTAAGACATGTAACTATTTTATATTTACTGTGTGTGGTGATACAAATGGTCAGCTGATTTAAAGGAGTCTGTTAACCATGTTAGCTAACCATAAATTTCAGAGTACAATGCTGAAATTGATGTATATGAAGCCCTCAGAACCCATACAATATTGAAGCTGCATTCTAACTGGCTCTGATTCTTGACCTCGCTGGGATTATAAGTGACCCCATACCCCAGATGGTCCATATTTTAACAGGAATAAAAAAAATGCCAGTAGGAAAAAATGCTAGTAGGAATGAACAATAATCAATTCAATGTTGATTTTTTTATATTTTCATTTTTTAATAATTTAACTGTTCTTTTAACTTGCTATTTTTTTGTATGGATTGTACCTTGTGTAGTTTTGATTTCATTGTATTTCATATCAGACTTGTTGAACGGACTGTCAAATACTATGACATGTGGCGCCATTGTAAAGGCATACTGTAGTTTTCCAATAAACATTGTATGTTATTCTATAACAAACAATGTTTACGGCCTTTTCTCATACATGACAGCCTCTTCATGTGATCCTAAATTACCCTGTAGCATTGTAAGTACTTTATAAGAGACAACAATCTTCTACTTAAACAGTATGTCCACAAGAAAAAAAAAACAATGATGACAATATGAACCCGGATGGCAATAACATGTATTCAGGTTAAAACATGCTTAGTGTTCAAACGTGCCTGTATCAAAAGAAAAAAAAATTTATTGAAATATTGTTTAATTTTTTAGGCCATGGTGCATTTTGTGTACAAATAACAAATTCATATTTGCTATTTGTTACCAAACTGATATACCATCTGTGGTTAGATAAGAAAAAAATCTTAAAAAATTATATTTCTTTTCAAAGTATCAATAAACAACTTTACAGATTCAGTTCAGTTCGGTTTCAACTAAATTTTGACCTCGCATACTACCTGTATCCACTTTATTCTATCTATCAGCTTTTTTGGTCTCTCCTTGGCTATGGCAGTTGGTCTTTTTTTCCATTATATTTTTTCAATGATTTTAATGTAATATTTTAAAATCATTTTATCTATTATTTATATAAAAATGTTATTTAGTTTTATTTTGCTTTTTGAGCAGTTGAATATCATTACTGTTGTTTGACGATGAGAATAGCCACAAAGCCACAATTCATTTTGCACATGGAGCAATCCATAGCCTTTTATTTTCTTTTAGCTAAACTTCTTATAATATCTGAATGAATTTTTCATGAATGTCTTTTCTAATCTGTGTATTTGTCTACCGTAAAATGTTTTCAATTGGTGAATAAAATTATATATGATATGCAATATTCTATACTGTTAGAATCTGTGATTATCATCATATTAGTTTACACGTATACAGTAGTTGAGGTATACTCACAAATATAACACATGCATCACTAACAGAATTGTAGCAAAGTGAGGGAAAATTTCACTGCTAAAGGCTTATTTACATAAGCGTTGCATTTACACAGCATGACAACTGTTGTCACAGAGTTACTATCCACAGTTTGTTCTGCAGTCTGCATACTCAACAATAAATGACCTAAGTCACTTGTCAGAATTTTTTGAGTTTTTTGACACAGAAATTTATTAAATGCTGAGAAACGCACTGTCGCCAGTGGCGTAACGAACATACCTAGGGCCACTGGCTAAGATTTTTTAAGGCCCTACTTCCCTGGGGCTGTTTCCAAGTAGAGAACTCAGTGGGACATGGGGGGAAAACCCCTGCTTCAGCATTTTGATGTTTAAAGGGCATATTTTGATGTTTTTTACTCTGCTCCTTAAAAGGCCCTGTTCGGCAGACTCTGGGTTGAAAGTAAAGCTGTCTTAGCATTGGATTAATTTAATATTATTTAATTTCAAATCTCATTCAAAAACAGGTAGCCCACCACTTACAGAATGGATGTAGAATAAAAATGTATATGCGACTAAATTTACAGTAAGAAGGTATTAAAGCTCACCTTGGGTTCATTTTGAATAAAAATGAAGAGTTACCTCACTTTGGCTAAATAATGGAACTTTTCGCTAAACCCTGCCCCTTTCTGAAGTCCTACAATAAGATAGTGTAAACACACAGTATCCTTGTATGTTTGTATAGCCTCGATTCCAGGCCTTAAATTTGTTAATTGTGCTTAGTGCGCGTCATACCAAATTCAATTGGCGTCCAATACTCTTTTCTTTCAGGTTATTCCTTCTCTAAATTAACTTGCTCATTAGTGGCGCTGGGATTCACATACAAAAGACCTATATCCTCAATCAAATGGCTATTAAATGCAACTACAACATTCACATTTTTACTGTACATACTTTTGGATGTAAACAATCCAAGCTTTTGGATGTTCAGTAAGAAGTGAGTCACTCAAAAATACCTTAAATTGCTTGGAAGGAAGACAATTATGGAGACGTTAAAGAACATGAAGACATATAAAATAATATAACATAGGCCAGTATTTATTAAGATTTCACTTAGAAAAGTATGTGCAATTATAAACCTAGCACAGCCACATTCATAAATTCTAATTACTACTTGTTCAATATTACTGAATTGTTTTTGTTGCAAATCATATAAAATAATTAAACAAAATGTATTTAAAATCTAAATACTGTATAAAGATATATATACATGGATCGGACAGCTTAAGAAAGACACTACGTTCGGTGGTGGTTTATGAATATTTTAGATTGCGGTACATTACACCAACTCACCTGTTCCTCAATTATATATATCATACACACAATATATATATATATATATATATATATATATATATATATACATATACATATACACATAGACATATACATATACACATATACATATATATATTCATATATATATATTTATACATGTAGATCTGTCTCTTATACACATCTAGATGTGTATAAGAGACAGTATATATATCACATGTATTATGTAAGAATTAAATCACAGTTGAATACTGAATACTGAAGAATAGTTTATTTATAATTTATTATTATATTAACTATTTAAACTATTGTACAATACTGTATAATACTAAATTTTCTGCTTGCATATTTACAAAATGTATTTACAATATCAAATAAACTAAATTTTTACAACATGCTGTACAACTGTTCAGTAGTTATTATGTGAGTTTCCTGTACAACATTAATTTTTGTCAGGAGACAATATATTTCCTCTGTATCCTATCACATATTTATAATTTGATGAACTATTATTTATCCACTTGGAAAAAATTGTTTTCTTTATAAATGAAATATATTCCCTAGAAATAATTTCCACAATATTTTTTATATGAATAATTCTCTTCCTACAGGAATTGTTTCTTCTCTAAATTGATACCCCATGGGTTGAACAGTGTCAATGCACTTCATTCCCTTGTTCCCTGTCAATAATAATAAGACTCCTTGTCTATTCAGTTTTTTTTATCCTAGAATATATACAGAGGCATGAGTAACTGTATTAATTAACATATTGAAACCATGGCCTGGCATAGGTCTTGTTACATTCCCTTAGGAATTCATACTCATACCCAGAGGAATTAATCATTCTAGGAATCACCCTTTCCTTTTAGGAATAATTTTTCTTTCGTAGTAATAATTGTTTTTGCATTTGTTCTTCTCTATAACTTGAGACAAATAAATCTCTTAAGTATTTTGAGAAATAAATCATAATTAATTACAATGGCATGATCAACGCATACAGTACAATTATTAACCAAAGACAATGTTTAACTATAAAAACGACTGTGACAATTAAATTTGTTAAAGATTACATTTGTTGACAACACAAATGTGGGTCATTTTCACAGAGAGTGTGATAGATATATTGAAGTACTTCATCTACAATATTGAATTTCTTCTATACATGATTAAAATTACAATAAAAAATTTATTTTTTTAATACAATATGACAAGAATAATTACATATGCTTGTTAACATTAACGATGATATTTAAAAATATATGAAAACAATAATATTCAGCTTGTTATAGCACTTTGATATATATAAGATTAAGTATATAGTATATAAGAATTTTACTTTAAATTTTTGTTTGCAAATAATATTTCTACCATGTTTTAATTTGACTGTACAAGGCTGGTCAAAATATAAAAAATTCTCCTTTTAATATTAAGCTTTTGTCCACACCATGGAATTTTATGTGACCAAATTGTGTGATGTGTCCATACATAGGCATGATGATGTCATAGTACACCCAAATATGGGCATCACATTTTTTTGTCACATACCATTTGAAAGTATGGAAAGATCTTAAAACTTACACTGGTGAAGGAAGTGGCGGCAATTCTTTCGAACTACTTGGATCTTGCGGAGTTCTCGGTAAAATATTAATTGCATGACCGAGCATTAACGTCTGTTTTTGAGGCCATTTTTGATTCGGACTCGGCAACAGCATTACAACCGTATTGTCCTGAAAGAGTTCTAAACTTGCGGATTCGTAGCGACTGAAATCCCGAAGATAAAATATATAACCAAGTGTTACGTACACCACAAATTCAGGTATTTCGAATAGCATCGTTCTCACCCATGTAAACTGTGAAAGAAATGAAGCCACTGTTATAATTACTGCATAGGTTATTGTGTAGACCGCTATCAACTGTCGTAAACGGCTGTAGATGCGGAGTTTCTTCAGCAATGGCGCTTCAGGGCTGTTCCCTTCAAAATATATCTCCTTAACCGAGACCAGATGCCGTGTGATTGTTATCTGGCGTTGGAGAAGTTCAATGCTTTCTGAAGACCATTTTAATGCACGATAGATTGTGAAGACAATACAGGAAATAGCAAATGCCTAGGAAATGAGAGAAAACCATAATAAAATGATAAAAACCTTGCAATGTGCCATTTTATATATCTTACAATAATAGTATAGTAATACATTGTCAGTCATGAAAAAAAAGTAAAAATCATAAAAAACGATAATACAGTAATGTAAATTATATATTGATACCTCTGGTAGTTAATAGCGATGTGCAAGGTACAGTACAGGGGCGGATCCCGAATTTTTAGAAATGGAGGGCAAAACTGTTCAGAATAGATAAGTGTGGGAGTGAGGGGGAAGTATCTTTTCCATAGAGGCATTAGTCAGTAAGATCATTATCATAAGGAGGATCTTTCTCACAATTATTTCTTTATTTCCACCCTGTGATTGAAACATCTTAGCCATCAAGCTACAGCAACACTCCTGCATAAATGTATTAAAGACACAATATAATCCTCAATTCTAATTTAAACCTCTTTATTACTCAAACCCAATTGAGTAGGTATGCATAATAATATATATGGATGTGTTCAGCAATAAAGATTTTTTTTATGTCATGTGTCGGATATATATTCACGTTTTTATATGCTGTAGAGGCCCCTATGGGAGAAGAGAAATACGGTAACGTATACCTAAGAGGCTACACAGTAAAAACGAATATAAAATATATAAAAATATTACTTACCAAAAAATAAGTATTAGCAAATATAACGCATAACTGCGATGTGATATAGAAGAAGAAAATAACTGAAAAGAAATAAGAAAGACATTAATGATTTCATCAATATTGCAATATAATTAACATTTCTGAATATTCCATTTAAATTCTGGGAAAAAATCTGCATTCTCTCAGCATAAAATAATCATAAAATCTAATTTTCCAGCACCAGCTTACTTTAACCATGACTGTATTATAGAGAGGATGTCTCAAAATTTGTCATATTTTGTTTGACTTGCATTTAAGGATACACTCTCTATCATAATAAATTTCAATAGAATAAATTATTTTAAAGCCCCCCCCCCAAAAAAAAATGCATATGCATTACTCTATTTATTATAAACAATGGAAAAATATTGGCATAAATAGTTTTACGCAAAAGAATTTAAAAAATGAGAAATACAGACTATTTCTCATAGGAGATTACCATTTTCTCGACGAATTCTTCGTTACTAAGCAAATTCAGAGGTTGTAGATCGCATCTGCTGGAATGCTCTCGCTTTTATGTATACTTTATACGGTCAATAAAGTGGGCCCTCCCTAATGACATTGGTTTTTGTACTTCGCGCATCTCACACAATGCGATCGATCGAGTAGGCCTGAGATATGTTTGTTTAATTGTCAAAATCTCAGTCAGAATCATTTTTTTAACAGATTTTAAATAATTCCTGAAATATTATATTTCACAAGTGTCAATTCTAGCAATGGAAAATATCATGTCGGCCGTTTTTATGATACAGAACCTAAATCGAGGTAAGGCTAGGCCTAGCCTAGCAGTGCTAATGTTTTCGGTGCCTACTATGTTTCTTTGCAGACCTATTGCAAAATCAAACATGAAAAATCCATCTGCATTTATTTTTTGTGTGGAACACAAAAAGAAAATCAAATTTCAATCTTACATTTTTTTCATGTTTAGGAATGTCTAAATTCAGGTAAGCATTTTCACATATATAAAAAAAAATCAAATTTTTTTTAAACAACTGAAATCTAGCTGGGAATGGGGCTTTAAAAATTCAGTACTAGAATTTTTCTGGCCTGTATATTTAGGTTCTCATTTTTCAATTAAAAATTAAAACAAGAAAAATATTTTTTATTGCAAATTATTAGAGATGGCTAAATAATACTATTTCTTTATCGTCTAGTAAAACTAGGAATTTGGTATTAAAAATTCCGTAAATAAGTGACAAGAAAATTGTTCTGATCTGTCTTATTCGAAGTTGATACACAATTTTATAACTTTAAATGAACGATGATTTATTATTTTTTTGTATAATAAAGTTTTTGCAGGTTTTACTTTAGTGTATCTTTTAAAGAAATTCATGCCAATTTGTAATACATTCTGTCATTTATGGTTGATAACGTCACATGGGATAAAAATAATGGTTTCATTCAATAAAAATGAGTACTTTGCACAACCTGATATTATTATTATTTTTTTTAATTCACTAATTCACCATCCAGTTTTAGTCAAACTGCACTGCTGTGAGGTATTACTAAAAGTAGGTTGCTTCCCCGCAACCTTTGACATTTTTTCCTCTTGAGCACAGACAACCTGGTAGCAAACAGCTACACAGGTCTGAACAAATAAAATGTTTTATACAATAGATTTATGAAAATGAATCACAAATATTAAAGTAGAATCTTAGGATTAATGGAACGGAGACATAAGGCTGGAGATCATACTCTTTAGAAAAACATGTTTTGGATTTTAAATTTTAGATGATTTCTTCATCCCTAGCAACTAAACTGCACTCTTCATCATCATTTTTTTATTTTGTATACATTATGAGAATGAGAAATCTCTTTTCTTTTACGGTATTGAGTTTAAAAGCAGACTTAATAAAATAATGGTTATAAAACGAATGAATCGCCTTTGTATTGGATATAACATTACCAAAGTTAGAAGATGGAATGTTATTGATAACGAGGCATAGCCAAGTTTTATGTCATCATGCAAGCACTGAAAAAAACAAATGTTGATAAACAGTCATATATTTAGTTGACTACAGTACATACTTCAACTTGTTTACTGTATTTGCATAAATACTAAAAATGAAACCCTACATCAACCGTAAACCTACTCTGTCAATTACATGAGTTTAAATATCAAATTGATTAACTTTTTGGTCTTCATTTTGTGTTTGATTTGAATTTTCTTTTCGATGAAACGTCTTTGTTCAAAAACAGTACGCAATTTTGCTTTTGTGCAAAGGGAAATTCCAACCAAAGTTTTAATATTATACTATGCATTTGCTAAATTGATCTTATCTTTGTTTTTTTCCCCTCTCCATTGCATACCTGTACTACCGCCATTATGCTGATTATGGTCGTTTTCAGTGGTACCTTGTATCTAAGGGTGAGCCTTGTAATGTGCCACTGAGCAATATACTGAATTAAAAAAAAAAACAAGAAAAAAAACCCCTACTTCGTAGAATGATAGGCTAACCAGTGTGTATAATACGCATAGGTTTTTACCAAACAATATACTGTACAGTATATTTTTAGCAATAAATACCATACTCACATTTTTAAGAAAAAAGAATTTAATTAAAAATTGCTATCAAGGCACTACTGTTGAATTGGCCTTCTGCAGAACATAGAAATTTGAAGGAGCAAGTTGTAAATACTAATTTTCAAATTTTTAACAAGGTTTTACAATATTTCCCATAAACTTCAAATTCTTTGTCATATTCATATTATGTATATTGTGTAGCAAAAGTGCATTCATACAGTATTCCACAAAAATCATTTTATTGCCTTTAATCTTCTGTAATTGTTACTACTTCAAAATTTGTAGTTTTTAAACTCAAAATTTTAAGAGGTATTTTATAGCAAACAGAGGCTATCAGTATTATTAGTAGTAGTGTTAATACTATTATTATTAGTATTTTCATTACTAGTATTATTGTTAGTGGTGGTTATTAGTGGTGGGAGTATCTGTTTGTCATTTGTGTTCCCACCAGTAGATAGTGAATTTTGTATTTGCTGTTGGACGGGATAATAAATAAATGAAATAAATATAAATAATATGCATCAAGGGGACGGGGAACTTCCCCTGTCGGACAGGCCTGGGCCCTGTTTTCCGACAACCAAAAATAATAATTGACCTATCCAAATAATGTTATTATGATTGCCAATCTCTAATATTGTGGTCCAAAAGATTTTGGGTCAATTAGACATAAAAACTCTCCCGGTGAATGCTACCCCAGGATTTTTATTTCGGGACCCTGACCGAGTCTCTATTCAGACAATTGCATCCGACCGGACATGTCGGACCCCATGTTAATAATAATAATAGTGTAGTTTTATACAGCGCACAAATCCATCTAATGTAAGATGCTCAGGGTGCTTGAAATGTGGACTAGGAACTCGATCAATGACTTTCTTTGCCCCTAAGGGTCCCTTCGTGTCTGTGCTACCCAGTACCAGCAACTCTCGCCGTCCACCATGTTGGAAAATTTCTGGAGCCAGCACTGCCCTCTGGCCCACCATTGCCTGTCTATTCCGATTTCCTGGATCTACCAATGAAATGTATAAGTGCACTCTGGCGATGAGGGATTTTGAACCCCCTTTTGGAAGACCAATAACTAGTACTACATGCTTCCACAGAAATTCCTTTTCTTTAATATACCGTTCACAAAATAGAATTCTATCCAACCAACAACAAAATTCCAATAATAGCAATTGATGGACTTGAGCATATTGTGGGGACCTTTATGCACTTGACAAGCAAGACAAATGCAGCAGATGGAGTTACTATACTTACTTGGAATTAGTGCGGAACGGCAATGTTTAATGTATGGTCTCATGACACACCAGCCTTCAGCAGCCATCATTATAGTAATAAACAGCAGGAGGTCTTCTATACTTGTAATCATGTAAAGAGAAACTTCTATTGTGTCCTGCTGCAGTCCTATGATTAAAAAAAATTCATTTTTAAAAAATATCATGTAAATTTCTATCTTACACTGTTATTTAAGGTTGCCACATTTTTAAGGCTGACAAAGATATCACGAAGCAAAAAAAAAAATCATAACTCTGAAAGGTATTTATTAAAAAAAATATATCTAGCAGGCCTGCGTATACCCCACCCCCCACTTGCATTCGAGCCTGCTAAATATAAAAACAGAGTATTAAAGTATTACATTTTCATCTATCAATCTACACCGTTAGGTCAGTATTTACTATTTGGGCATTAAATGTCCTACAAAATGCGATCCAACCAATCCTTCCCCCTCACCCAAGTTTGTCCCCGGGGCTCATGTTTAAATATTTCTATACGGTGAGGTGCCACATTTACGGGATATATTTTCAAGGACTTGGTAGCACAAGTGTGGGAAATAACCGGGGTGAAATTGTTAAAGTGTCACAATTTCCCACACAATTTTTGCGGCGATTTTAGCTACTGTGGACTACTGTAAGTGCTATGCTATAGCAGAGATCGCGAAGGGACAGAAAACTGTTCATCGGGAACCAGTATAAATATTGGCATGATTGAGTGGCCCTTTTCCTGCCGTCTTTTTACTAGAGCACAGTGCGATTTCGTGTAAATGGTAGTCTATAATCATTTTCAGTAAAATAGGTAGCACAAGTGTCTCAACCTGAAGTAGCTGCTCCATCCACCCCCCACCCCCAAACTAATTTCTAATTTGCCATGCATGGTAATATGCATAGCCAGCTGACACCAGGGAGACAATTGATAAGTAAACACATGCGAACATCATTAATTTGCCAGAAATGGATTAGTTTCCGAATAATTTTTCAAACTAGGGAACTTTCCAGTGAAAGAAAGAAGGGATGTCAAAGAAAAACTAAAGGGGCAGGACAAAGAGGAAAAAATGAGGAAAGACATAATGTGTGCCATGTCAATGTCAATGTTTTTTCTATGCTAGTTTTGCTATAAAAACATTTGTCTTATCATTTTTCTACATTATCATTTCATCAGTTACAATAATATACGAATCTGACAGTGATTAATTATGTTTATCTAACATTCATCTATTGTACAGTTTTAAAATAGAATATTTTATTTTAAATGAAATTAGAAGGAATGATATTATTTTAGACTCATTAAGAAGAGCAGTCTTCGAACTAAAAATAATGACAGATGAAAGCCAAATGAGAAATACATTATTAAACTCCCAAGTAGAATGGTTTAATGCTTGTACACTATATGGGAATGACTTATTATTATTTTGCCTTTACATTTTTTTTCCATCAGTGCAATCAATATCTGAGTCAGAGGAACAGAATTAATAATGTTTTCGTGCATACTTTACTTAAATCAACAGTCTTTAAAACGGAATCTTTGTAAAACAGTCATTGGATATCATCACAGCGTAGTCATGTTCAAAATATGAACACTATATGTCATTGTTGACACCAGCGGTGGCTCCAGAAATTTGCCAACTAGGGATGCGATAGTTTGACGGAGGGGTCGAAAACCAGAAGGCTGACTAGAGCCTTGATCGGGGGTCCCGGAATAAAAAGAAATTCCTGGTTCACTGGGTGAGTTTTTATGGCTTATTTATATGGTTTAAATTGTGCTTTTAGACCACAATATTAGGGATTGACAATCAAAATAATATATTTGGATAGATTTGGATGAAAATTTTTGATCTGACGACGTCGTTGTGGCATCAGACAACAAGGGGGTCCAGGCCTGTCCTACGGGGTGGAAAATGCTCCATTGCCTCACTGCTGGCACCACCACTAAATAACACAAGAAAAAACTATGAAGAATATAAAAAGAAACCACCACTATTTGGTTATTGTTAACATTCTATAAGCAATTTTAAAAGCAACAGAAAAGTGTAGGCCTATATATAGCACAGGTAGGCAAAATGTATTACTGTATTAGTATATTAAACCACATATCCTAGTATAGTTTTCTGTCACTGGTATAACATACAATATCAATCAAACAGATGACTGCAAATGGTTGTTTCGTTTGAATGACAATTTCTAGACAGCGTGAAAAACACTGCAATAAATAGGTTCAATTTTTAAATAGGGATATAAATCTCACTTTAGAAAAATTATGGCAATATAACTAGCCCCAACAGTTGTCATGGCTATATAAAAAAATACAAAAGGAAACAAAAGTTAAGTACTATCAGTAATGTCCAAGGGCATTAATATGTATAGTAGCTAAGTACTGGGAACAAAAGCCTGCATACAAATTAAATAATAGGATTTATTTAAATTAAGGTAATAGCCTGTTACAGGAAATCAATTCTAGAGCACAGATTAAAATTGACAAAAAAACTGGGTCCCTAGTGAAATCAAAATCTAGAAATCTAAAGTATAAGACACTACCAATTATAAAATCATAAGAATGAACAAAATTATTTTCCTGACAATGAACTACTGTACATTATCCTAAAAGTCATACCCCGTCCCATCTCAATTTTGACACAATTATCTGGTCAAAAAAAACCCTGAATCTTTGTAGGACTTTATAAGCAGTGGACTAACTGCATCGTACAGCGGTTGTACATCCGTCAGTCGTTGAACCCAACTCCGCTCCATGTGAGCCATAGACGACGTGACGCTGTCTGCTGATTGTTGGTGGCAATCTGAATGGATCATCATTAAATACGATCTATTGCGCGCATGTTGTGACGTTGCATTCGCCATCAAATCATGTCAGCTGATAACCGTGGGCACGCAGTGAGTGCCAAGCTTAATATGCAAATGAAGATACTTCTGTAGCCTACTTAATGGATGTAGAAGCCCATAAAGCCCTGTTTAGACTATCAAATTCTATTTGACATGCCTAAATATGCACATGACATTGATGACATCACATTATGACCATATATATGCACATGACAAATTTATGACATCACATTATGACTATATATATGCACATGACATTGATGACATCACATTATGACCATATATATGCACATGACATTGATGACATCACATTATGACTATATATATGCACATCCTGACTGTATTGAACAAAACAAAGACAGTAACTCTGGAAAGAGACAGAGACGTTTTGAGATTCAACGTTTCGATCTATTTGATCATTTTCAAGAATACTGGTGAGAAATTCTCACCCATCCATATATGTTTACAATATTTACAGAATTATAAAACAAATAAAAACCGACCAATCAGATTAAAATCAAACTAGCCAATTAAAAACAAGGTAATTATATTAAGTACTGTATATCACTTTACTGTAAATAAACAATGAATAATCAACAATTATTCAACAATAGTATAGAATGGGAATGCGGGCTGAATGAAAGCCTCATGACATGAAATAAACAATAAGATAATTCAGTGAAATAAAATATACAAAACAGTAGAGAATGCTTTCAAGAAAAGTACATGTAAAGTAACAATTCAGAATTAAGTAAATAATGAAAGCTCCTTGGATGCTTTTGACTGTATTGTATGTGCAAAAATAGTTTTTTGTCGAAGGAAATTGTATAATATGGACATACTTTAGAATAATGTATGTATTATAATGTATATGTTTCTGTTTATCAATCAAACTGTAACATTGTCATTTGACCAATAGCCAAGAAATTATACAAATTTAGTCAGTGTTCCACAGGAAAGAATTATTAGATCACATAATGTAAATTCTAAACACTGATTCTTAAGACAATATACTGAGCTTTCCATCTAGCTAACAACAGTGTTTCTAACATATTAATTTCAAATAAAGCAAACAGACTGTTTGTCATATATTTTACCGTTTCCTTCCGTTCTTAAGGTGCTGCTTGTTTTACGACAAGACCGAGCCAGCAATGAAACGAACACATTGATCCCGAGAGCATTTTCTGAAGCATTACTCCGGTTTCAATTTCAATTTCTCATAGAATTTTATTGACTGAGGCTACAGGATGTCCTACAATAACTTCTTTACAGTATATCAAGCATGGTTGTGTAAGAATCTTTTAGCTGTCAACATGTGCTAAATTTGGAAACCTGTAAAGCAGGAAGGTACTGTACGTATCTTAATCCAAGGGTTCCGAAGTCGGCCCCATGATCGCCGTGTGACTGATCATCCATTGTTTTCATAAAGTCTAATATTCAGAAGTTAATTCTTCTCTGTCATGGCACAAACACAAGTTGCTTGGACTGTATGCACACATTTTTATGAATATAAATTACACATGCAAAGGTGTGGGAATTGTGATCAATCGAAGTTGAAATTAAAAATCTATGGATTTATTTAAAGATGTTGAGCCAAAAATTTGCAATATTGCTAATACTTTCCAATGCAACTTATTGGCTTTAAGTTGAACACTAGAATGAGGAAAAATTGTCTGTAACAAGTTCACCAAAGCATAACAAAACATTTCATAGATTCTATTGCATAAATCGAATTGGCTGTAAATCAATTTCACAATTTTGGCAGAAAGTATGTGAATCAAAAATTTAGTTTTGGAATTTTGGCTAGCTGCATTTTTTTTCGGGTTTTTTTTTTTTTAATTTAATTTTTTTTGTTTATATCTTCTATACTTTTCCCTGATACTGCATAGGGATTTTCTACCCTCCACTTTTGTCCCTTTCTGTGCTTAAATCTTCTTCACACTTGGTCCAGCAAAGCCCAAAGCAGAGATGTGCCTAGCAAAACAGGATATAATTCTACATTTTTTATATAATAAACTGACTGGTATTTTTGTGAATGTAATTCTAAGTGGATATTGGCCCTTGAAACACAAAAAAATCGAATTGAAGTATTTGTTAACATAATTTATTGTTTCTTTAAAGTTTCAAACTATTTAATACAGTTAGGTTCAGTGCAACTATAACATGAAATTCATAACAATCTTTCACATTTATGCAAGTAGATTGCTGCAACAGTACAAATATAGACCAAAAGTCCACAAGTTAGAACTCTCCATTTTAACTTCAGCAATGTCAATGCAGCTCTAGAGCAAATTTTTCTTAATATAACTTTTTTAACTTCATATTTTCAATTAAAAAAGTCTGTTTTTTACATTCTTTACCAGACAAATCTTTTTTTTTTAAATGGCAGTGCTGGAAAATAATACCCTAAAGGCCAAATTAAAAAAAATACTTGTTTCTTGATCCTCGAGCATCCATTTTCTCTGTGTCATTTTTTATTTTTTTATTATTTTCCTTATTTATGAAATGTACAAAAATATAGCTAACTCGCATCAGAAAAAAATCCTCTCTCGATTGATCAAGGATACATGGTATGAATCATGTCTAGTGGTTCTTATTTGCTTTCAATGTGTTTACTTGGTAAAAGCGAGGAGTTAAAAAAAAAAAGAGAAAAAATTACCCTAATTCTCCTTTTTCCAAAATATCAGGACAAGAAACTACTTTTTTTTTTACTTGGCATAATATTTTTATATAAGCCTTTCAATGTTTAAATCAATTTTTCTTCCAAATTTCACGACAGACATTCTAATTATTGAGAGATGGTGTAAATACAACCTGCAGGCTATTATTGTGAAGCTAACACATGGATCAAAACATGACACTGACAGCTCTAACAGGACATGACCTACAGATGCACTGACAGAAACATATAAACACAAAAGACAGACACGCACATTGACATAAGCTTTATTAAAAGCAATTAACGAGAACTGAAAAATCACAGGTTCAACATATTGGAACAGAATCAGTACCTATAATAGTATATAACTTTATTCCTTAGGTAAAATTGGAAAAAAACTTATTTTTGACGATTACTCTTACCTGTGCTGTCCATATATCGCCAGTAAATCATTTGGAAAACTAGAGTTCCAAGCTTAAATGTTGGAGCGACAAACAAGAACTTATGAAGACCATTGGAGTACTACAAAAAAAAAAATAGAGAAGCAACCATGACGATGTAAATGGTGACAAGGATTGGTAATAATAATGACAATGACAGTAATGATTATGACAGCAAATTTGATGACAAAATGAGGATGAAGAAGATAACAGTGATGATGACGATATTTTTAATAATAGAACTAAAAAGGAAGTCAAAATATGGCGACAATAATAGCAAAGATGATGAAAATTATGGCAAAGGTGATGACAGTGGTTACAGTATGATGTGACAATTGTCTACTGTATGCTCACTGGCCCCTACAGGAACTGGGAAATCATATGCCACTTTATTCCCAAAGAATTAAAAATAAAAGGGCAAACATAATTTTTTATGAGAGAATCCTAACAGGAGCTAAGCTCCTCTATCCTACTCTAAGCTCCTTTACCCTATCCTCACACCCTACCCCCTCCTGTACTGGGTGTAACTTGCTGTTAGTACCACCATCATAGTTTCCCCATTGGTCATAAATTGATTATTGGAGTCATTACAACGTCTCTACAAGACATATCGTAAATAGAAATTTAATAGAAGCCCCATGGGCTTAATCTCGAGAAGAAGCTCATCTCGGATTGAAGCCTCCTCTATAGTTTGAAAAAGTAGCCTAAAAGAAGAAAGAAGCCCATCTCAAATAAAACCTATGGGTTTCTTTTTAAGGTAGCATGGGCTTTAATTCTGTACATGGATTTCAAACAAAGAAATAAATTAAAAACCATGCTTGGTTCATACAATATTTTAGGTGATTTAATGCTGGTTAATACACTCCATGATACAGACTCAATGTTACAGTTGCCCTATCCATTGTTTTATAGTAGTAATTCCCAAAATTTACAGCATTCATTTTGAAAAGAAGCCCCCCCCCCCACTCCATTTACTTTAAAAAAGTACAGTAGCTGGAAAAAGAAGCCCATCTAGAAAGGAAGACCATCTCGAAAAAAATCCCATCCAAAGGTTGCAAAGGTCGCAAAAAAAAAAAAAGAAGCCCAGGGCCTCTATTCGAGGTTACGGTATGATTATAAGACGCATGTACAGAATTTTTTCCTGAATTTTAGTTTACAACTTTGAATTACAACATTTAGCATAATTTTAAAGGTAGCTATTAAAGTGTCAATAAACTGAACTATGATACATTTTAACAGTTGTAGTATAAATCTATTCAGTGCTTTAATCCCATCGATCCCTAAAGTTAAATCAATTACAGACATAGATGTGGATAGGATCACCAGGTTTTATCACCACATTGTCATTTTCTATTTAAACTGACTAAAGCTCTGGTCATGAGTGTTGGAAAAGATCATCATTTTCTTGGTCTAGCTTTCGCAAGATCAGTGAACATTGACTCAAACATTTGAGTCAAGGGTTTAGACAGGCATGAAGCCATGTCGTTCGATGCCCCTTGGTTCAGACTCTCCTGCCAGACATCACTGTGCAAGGCAAGCAAGCTTGTCCACGGCAGGTTCCTGACCACAATCACTACCAAAGATTCTTGAGATTTAAAAAAAAATAAAAATTAATGAAATAGAGTTCATTTAATAAATGTGCTACTGAAGGCTTCGACCAGTGCAACAAATGTGTATCACATAAGCGTGCACTGTATTGAAGTAGGCACAAAATAAAAAGAGGATATCGAAGGAACATATCAGTATACAGGCAATTCTTAACTCTTGACAGGAAACTTGAGCGATCAAAAAAAATTGCCAGGCGATGATATGTTGAAATCTTTGTAAAAAGCATATCTTTGACCAAATTGTCAAGACTAATGAAGTTATTAAACCGTAACAAATATTAATTACTTCTCCATTGTCCTGTCTAGAAAATTACTAGTAAAGTGGTTGGAATTCCGGACTAGGCTATAAAATTAATCCTAAAAATAGTGCATAAGTGGTATCAAAGGAAAAAACACTGGAAAAGTGAAGAACGGATGAAAGAGGAATGAGGTGATACAATGTAATTTTAACTAAGTAACATTTTTTGAAAAGATTCCAGTGGAGGGCACAAACTTTTTCTGGAAGTGTATGCCACACTTTAGGCCAATCATTATTGTCAATTCAGGAGGAGAGGAGTCATCCATAAATTTTATCACTTCTATAAGAGTACAAAATATCTTTTGTGTGATTATCCCTCCTTCCCCCTGAAAGAAGTACACAATAAAATGTGGATTTGTGTCATTTTGAGATAATGATTTTATCTTTTTTATAAGAGTGCTTAGCCGGTACTCCTTCTTCATTTAAACCTATACACATAGGCTGAGGGGGAAAGGGGGGATCTGTGGACTGATAATGACCATACATGCATTGGAATAGAAATTTTGTTTGGATTTCTCAATTTCTGTACCCTCCGTTTCACATTCTCAATTGTCGCAACCCACACTGTCAACTCCCCATCCCTAAAGCGTATGTACAGTATTGTACAGTATTCTACTCTTTGAAAATTATGGATGGCCCGTATTTAACAAAATTTTGTTTTTCTAAGATCCTACTTTATTTCTAGTAAACTTCATGTGAACCCCTATTTTTTTTGGACAATGTCTCACTGTATAAAACATGATCATGATCAGAAAGACTATAAACACTTTGGATATAAAATCTTTTAAAATAGATTAATTCCAACTTTTATAGACGAAATATATCACTTTGACCGTATGGACATCTATCAACTAAAGTATTACATGTTCGTAATCAGGTGTTTCATGACGCACATTAACAGAGTTTTCTTTTTGGTCAATTATAATTTATTCAAATCTTGAAATGTGCTTGGTTTTGTATTACTGTACAATCATTTCACTGGATTACCAATAGCAATCTTAATTTCACTTAATGCGGCACATGCTAAAATGTTCAATTTCAGAGATGATGTTAATATAATGAAAGCCGAACCAACATTCTGCCATCATACTGTACTACTTTACACAATTAAGGATGACATGTTAAATAGAAATCTGTAAAAAAGTATTGTTAAAAAAAGAGACTATTATTCTGTATTAATCTTACAGTATTATCTTAAAGATGCATTGTCCCTTGCTAATGTCAAAAAATCATAAAAAATAATTTTTAAATAAACTTGCTCATATTGCAATAGCATACAAATTATTAACTTGTGCATAAAAATTATTGAAATTAAAAATGTGTACCCTGATTTTTAAACCAAAAAATAATAATAAAGATAATAAAACAATTATTACTTTTAAAACAAAATTTTTGGTATTTAGCATGGGACAATACATCTTAAATATTCTTTATATTAAAGTAGCTTTTTCTAGCTTCAAGATGCTCATTATGCTGGGTATATTAAGTTGCTAGAATGCATTCATATACCCTGCATATTTGTAAGGGTCCACCCAAAACCAAATTTAAGTTATAAATACATTATATTTTCTATGAGCCTGATTATAATAAAAGCAAAACAGATTTGCTAATGCCCAAAGTTCACTCATAAAAATAAGGAGCAGGGAGATGTGTGAGAATTCACATTTTGATTTCAAAATTTGACATAATTTTTTGTAGCCTTATTTCTCATACAGTACCAGGCAACTAAAAATCATACAAAATTGATTATGCATTTCATAGAGCTGTCACGCCAAAATTGGTCCGGGCTAAAAATGGTCCGGCGGACAGATTTTGGCCGCCAAAATCGGTCCCCCTTGGATAAAATTGGTCCGTCGGCCTGGCCGTTCGCATCTGCAGCCCGTAGGGTATGATTGTTTCTCCCGTGAAGTGGAAGGAAGTAATAATTATGCTTCTCCCACACTTGAAAAATCTTTTGCAGTGACAGAATGATTCGTGGTTAGCTTTTGTGTATCCGGGTGTGGACCCCGTTTTGGACGAATTTTAACGAACAAGCATGATAATGCATTCCTAGGCCTAGGCGACACACACATCGGCATTTTCGGCGGCTGTGCTTGGCCTAGGTTTTTTGAGCCTAAAATGAAACACAAGTCTGCTTTATTAGCTTTAAATATTCCATATTATTGTGTGTGATATTAGGTCATACAATTGTTTGTTTTATTACATGAAAATAAAAAGGGTCAATAATTTTTTTTGGAAATGATTGCTCATTATTCTACCACTTCGTCGCGGCGTTAACCAAGCACACAACCAAAACAAAACAAGGTAAAAAATAAACTAAAGCGGGCCAACACGATTTACTTGATCATAACGTTTAAGTTCTTTTCTAACTTTTACACCTAAGAGTTTACTGGGCGTGAAGAGCGAAATAACATATTAATTTTTGTGGCGGCTGTAAACTCAATTGCACGCACAACGGGAATGAAAAAATATTATTTAATATGAGATGAGATATTTATCTATCATTTGGTTAAAAACAAAAACAACGCTAAAAAATACAGGTTATGAGTACTAAATAGATGCTGGACTGATTTTGGCTTATGTGGACTACATTAATTGGCAGGTAATTTTAAAGCAAAATCGGTCCAGCGGACCATTTTTGGCCCCTGACCAAATTTTTCCTGACAGTCCTATCCTTTAACATATTTTAAATTTTTATGCAACTTTTTATGCAACTGTTGCATAATTTGGAGGAATTTAATTCAACAAGAAAAATACTCCTTAATTTATTTTAAAAAAAATTTAATGGTTTTTATAAGAAATACTGAACTAGTTTGGTAATGATACACATCTAAATTATAATTTGCACTACAGTATTCAATTTATTCTTCAGATTCAGCGCAGTCTACAATGTAAATAATTAGAGAAGAGGGTCGGTGAGACAACAGTTGAGAACAATATGAATTGATTACATACTCTTTCATCTGAATCTATGTTAACATCACAGTTCTGTCTCTATTGTACATAATTATTTAGATTTTTTTAAAGGTCCACTGATTAATCTCAGATAAGAAAGTATATAAAACATACTCCCAAGTATTGAAAAATGCCATCGTGTCTGGATTCAATATTTAAGTAAATCTAAACTTTGATCTTTATTTTAAATCACAGTTATGTCACCTACTAGAGGTAATGTTTTGATTGGTTGACACTTTTGGTAATTGTTGTCTATAAGCTTGTAAATATGGATAAATTATCATTCCTGATGATGACATAATTAATGTCAAAATACTGAGTCCCAACATGATGGCATGTATTTCAATACATAAGAATATGTAATGTCCATACTTTCTTATATAAAATGTATTCAATAAAATTCATTAAAGTTACCGTATATAAGACATTCCATTTAATAAAATAACAATTCCAATTATATTAAAATTAGGCTGTAGGCCTATTTACTGTACAACATTAATTGATTCAAACAAGTTTTTCAGTAAGCGTAAATTTCCATCACAATAATGTGTAACTATACATGAAATTAACCATTCAGTGTATTCCAGAATTAAAACATCATTTAAAATTCCCCCGAACATTATCTTATGTGATAGGATTTGACACATACAGTAGGCCTACCGGTAACTTTAAATTATTTTATTCAAATATACTTTCAATAATTTGATTTTAACATTGGATTAAAATCATGCTCATAATATGATTCAAATTGCAAGTTTGCACACGTTTTTATGCTAAATAATAAGTTGCTGATTACTTTACAGTATCTTGTGATTTAATACGCATCTTAATTTCAATTGACAAGTCATTCCATATTCTAATGAATCTAGCCGGTATACAATATTTTGCTGAAATCCGTTCTGCCATTCACATGAAAACATTTTAATTTCCGCTTATCAAATTAATTACATTGCATTCGATCTTTCTAGCACTTAAATCACACTAAATGTGCCAAACCAGTCACTCCTCGCAATTTTTTTTTTAGTTATTATAAGGGTTAAAATTAAAGAGTAAAATGAGAGCTATGAAATGGTAAACAAATTATTTAAATCCAACATTTTGTTGTGAAATTATAGAGGTTTAAACAGACAGCTGTTTACATACAAGTACAGGTATCTAAGAAATCAGCCTCAAAAGTTTACAATTTGTGGGAATTCTCAGGCCGAGACTATCACCAAATCATAAAAATATGTTGTTTTTTAAAAACATAAAAAATAGGTAAAATAACAACATAGCATGATGTATAGAATATAAAGTTTAGTTTAGTGAAATAAAAAAGATTTTGAAAATGTTGACATTCCAGCATGTTTTGACCGTTACAGTATGACTCTGCCACAAAATATAATCCTGGTACCAACATGTTTTTGGGCAGTCAACAATGATAGTTTTAATGTTTAATACAAATCCCCATCAATTACAACATGTAGAGTAGTATTAACTTGATCCTGTTTTTAAGATTGAGGTAGTATTATTTAGTACATAGCCTATAGTAACACACAATATAAATCTGATTATGTCACATTTATTGTTATTTGAAGCTTATAATTTCCAATAGGCCCAACATTCTTCAGAAACAATTAAACCTATTCCTACTGATTTAATAGCATACTGGGCTTCTATCATTATCCCTAGCTGAAAGTTTTTGTTTTCCAATTAATCATTATGTGGTAGACAGCAGGCCAGCAAAACAGAATATCAAAAAAGTAATTCAGTAGTAGTTTTGTCAGTAAAATGTATCTACTTCATTAGCATCCCCTCTTTATAAGGACAATAATCCATACAGGTCTTCAACCAGCGTCATTAACATTGTGTCTTTCAACTTTATCATTACTACCATTATCCGGGCAGCATTATAATATTAATGATACCGATTTACAAGTCTACCTCACTTTATATCATTAATACTACATCATTAGCTTCATTGTATAATACTTACTGTATAATAAGAATACAGCACTTCATACAATGTTGTAACAGACAGATGTTATTTACTAATCAACAGAGGTAACTAATTCATTAAATGATTAATTACAATCCCAATCTATAATTGCAATTGCCATCTAATATATTAATTAATTCACTTACTTCGTTATAAATTGTCCAGTTGACAATCCAACACATGTAGAGTATCGCCCAAACCATCAGCAGTATTTTATAGATTATTGGCTCGGGAAACTCGTCCATGCTCAGATGACGTTCCTTGTTCATTGTAGTCAGCCTTGACTAAAAACAATGCAAAAATCAAATCAAATCAAATATATAAGCCTATGTATCCAAGTATCATTAGATAAGAGCACAGTATCCGTGCTTTGGGCATATAATCAAATAGGAGGATAGCTGCGTCTAGATGTCGATTTTTAATTACTGAGTAGTATGTTACCTAGCACAGTTTATTTTTCTGTTCCAATAAGATACAATTGTGGCTTAATAGTTGAAGATCCAAATCACTTCTTTATTGATTGTCCAAAGTATGCTGCTCAGCAAAATATCTTACTCACTGACATCTGGGACCTTTTTCCTTTTATGTTGTCCTAATTAAACAATCCTAATTTACATTTATCAGATTTGTCTTTTTTAACCAATTATTTTAGTTAGAGCATAGAGGTATAAACCTCCATGGTTAGAGGCAGTACAGACCTAAATTTTTTTTTTAATTGTATGTTTGAGATTGTTCAAAAGTATCTTAAGTACAAAAGGACCACTGAATAATCTTTATGTTATTAAAAAAAAGAAGATACAATTCCTTAATAAAGGCCGATAGTATTATAAGTTTTTAGAACGAACGCCGTTAATATCTTATGTGGCCACAAAACCAATGAACAATCAGAGAACACGGGCGCACTTGCATGGCGAAATTGCGACTTCCAAGTTGTAAATAGGGGAGTGACATTATTTTCAAACTAGATAATCCTCTCTTCATACTCTTTGATAATAATTGTTAATAACTTCAGCCAAATCTGAAATGGACTGTTTTTGTTCAAGGTCAAACCAACATATTGGTCAGTTTGTTGGTGAAATTACACCAAGCCACGCGGTAGTTTAACCGAGTGAATCATGCTAAATAGGAATAACCAGTCTGTTTTCTACAGCAGAAGAGTCCAAAATGCGAACACAAGTCCTTTAATTCCTCCTGGCTTTAGTAGTTGCTATTCTTTCAATCTTATTGGCTTTGATTCAATACTGGCAAATGCTACGTTATTTTCTTCTCACTACTAAACTAAACTCCATAAAGCCAGACATTTATTACCATCAGATTGTTGTCTGTCAGACTTCTACTAACAATGTTTGAACTGACCAGTGAAAAAGTGTATTGTCAGACTTCTAATGTCAATCAGAGTGGTACAGTAGTCTGAAAATGCACAACCCAACCTCAAAAATATGAATTGACCAAAGGGTTTCTATCCTAAGTTTTATGGAATTTCTCATTACAGTATAACCTGATTTTCACGTAGAAGATTACTAAGCCATTTCAGGTTTTCTTTTTTAATGTACACATGATGATGTTGTTACGCGATCAGAATGAAATGACGTATGATTAAGAAAGCTACCATAGATGGATCAAGCTCGCTTAATTCCGATGTAAACCAGAGACGTATATTTGTAGGTGATAGGTGTGCATTTGTCAGTTTTTGCTGACAGTCGACAGCTTTCAATATATGACCGTAAATCATAGTGAAAGTAAGCTACTAATATATCAAAGAATACTGTAAATCCCTATTTGAAATGAATGCAAGAGTCTTGAAATTTACGGGGAAATTATTTCGTAACCAGATGATTTCCATGGAACTATAAGAACAGAGAATAATAACAACGTCCGGGAGATTTTAAGTTTAGTCTTGATACCGCGACTTTTCCATTCAAACCATTACTCTTCCATCCAAATCCTGAGGGTTGAAACTAACAATAACTTCAAATTTCTCTAGTTTTTAGAATTTTATTTTTCTTATTAGCTTCTGTATTAATAATTGTTGTATAATGTGCTTTAATATGATTAGATTAAATTCATTTAATGCTGACTGATTAGTAAATATGATAGATTTGGATCTTCTTTGTAAATTGACCCAAGTTTTGCTGAAACCGTTTCTACTGTCCAGAGGCATTGCCAGTATGTGAGACAGCTGGGAACAGACTCTGCCCTTGGGGCAACTGGCTTAGTAGCCGTTGAAATTCTGTCAGAGAAAAATTTCTTCAAATTATTTTGTATGCAAGACATAGTTGGCATAGAGTACCATTTTAAGGTATCTGAGCTGACATAACCGGCATTGTTTTTAAGTGTAGCCCACTGAATGATGGACCACCTGTCGGGCACTCTGCTACTGTCTCTGTACACCTAAGCTGTTTAAAATGTTTGCATAGTACAAAGTGTATTAGTAAATACAGACAGAGAACATAAAATCAACTACAGAAGAAGAGATTAATGTAGCCATTGGAGGATGTTCACTTCTGTCAGATATGATCGGAGCTCATTTCTTGAGAACAGCATAGCGCAGTCAGCTATACTGGTGGTAGCTGCTGTGTGTGCGCTGAACCATGGAGATCCCTTGGAACCCAGTTCAATTTACATCGAGCTGCTCCCCTTGTACAGCTGGAGGGCTGAATACAAGTTACAATAGCTCACTGTCTTTCGGATGATACGTTTTAAAAGTCATTAGTTCCATGTGCATTATTGCCCATATGCACGTAAAAGAACACAGGGTACTCCCCAGAATCCAGAAGGACCCCACTGGAAATAAGTCTTCTTCAGACTTTTGTGGGTTATCCATCCATCACAAGACACTGCTTTAAATATTATTATAATTACTTAAATACGGTAGTATTTTATGATTGTTTCTGTTCGACTAACTTGATATATAAAACAGTCTGAAGACGTACCACCACATTTCCCACAAGATTTACCAGTAAAAGATTTTAAATTAATTGCAGACAAATTGCCTTTGCACTTGATAAAACAAACCATATACAGTATTCAGGGGTATAACAGAGAACAAACTTTTGAGGGTGGGGGGAGGAAAGGAAATCCACTTTATTAATTATTTTAGGATGCTCTGTGATTAAAAGTTTAAATTACTTAACTATTCCAATGTGAAATTCATCTTTCCTATTATGATATCCAGTCTGCCATGTTATGACGATTAAAGTAATAGATAGAAAGAGAAAAAGGTCTGTTCCACTATCTGTTTTACAGTACATTAGTGCAGTTGCTGTCAGTAGAAAGGAAATTTAAAGTATTTATAGTTACTTTTAAAATAAAGTTTTAATCTTTAAATTTATGCCAGACATAGCTGGCCCTTGTTGTAGGCACTATTAATGAGAACACAGCCTTGGGATCACACGAATCATCACTTTGAAAGCCAAGCTTCAGTGCAACTTGCTTTAATAGGAATCACGGTAAATTAAAGATTAAAACACTGAATTTAAGTAATTGCTTTAAATTTCCTTTCAGTGACAGTGACTGCAGTATTGTATACAAAACATATAGAGCAGGCCTCAGACAATGGGACAGGGTTTCAGGAAAGATGGGTTTTAGTAAAGATGAATTTCTCAAAGGAATAGTTAAATTATTTAAACTTCCTTATCAACAGAGCATTCAAAACTAATTAAGAAAATGGCGCTTATTCGAGCATTTATGGTACCTAGCAGTATTTGACGTGGGGCCGGGGGAGAGACTGAGGCACGGAGGTTAAGTGGAGGGTCTTGATGAATTAGGAGCCCAAGCTCGCAATAGCAATTTTTTTCTGCTCAGCAAATTTTGCCCAAATTTCCCTGATGTAGATATGCCACCAAGTTTAATGTTCAAACCCACTAAAATCAAAATAGCCTCTTGTCCTGTTTGTAATTATAATTAAACACTAATTCTCAATTAATACATTTTAAAATGTCTTTCAAGTATGAAAAGTTTCCTTAACATATTTTTATATTTTTTTCTGGCCATAATGCAACTGAAATGAGTGTGGACTCTTTCTGCTATCAATTGGGTTGACAACTATCATTACCTGGATTGCCTGTTTTTTAATTTGATATCTATTATATTGATAAAATATTTATGCACAATCTGAATAACATATTTAGTTGGCTTTTCAAGGTCTGCTTATTTTCAATGGAGTCCAAAACCATTTAAAATCTGAAAGGCTAGTAATAAAATATTAAAGAGAAATGAATAAAATATTATCTAAAACAAAATTATGGTTGAGTTCAATGTTTACTCCTAGAGCAACTGTCATCAAATATCTTTAAAAAGTTGGTGTAACTTATATATCAAATAGGTAGGGTATGGTATAAATCCCTTAAATTACTAATCATATTATTACATAATATTGTATTACAGTATTACTATTATGAAGATAGAATTATATAATCTACAATTTACTATTAATTAGGATTTATCTTGCAACAATGTAATATGGACAGAATGATATATGGTACAAATACATTAATCCCTAAAGTCTTGTGCATTAATATCTGGATATGTCTTGAATACTGAATTTGTATTAATATGCATTAATGTGCATGTAGGTTGCGCGTATGAAATGTAGGGTAAGAGGCCATGAAGCAACATGGCTATCCTTACAAAGTAGCTTTAAGGCGTGATTTTTTGTATACTTTGTTTGTGAACCAGCCGCCTGTCAATAATAATGATTATTATTCTTTTTTGGCCAATTAGCGCACCCGCCGCCACAAAAAAATGGAAATTTCAGAAAAATATATAAGATTTCTTTATATTTATTATGCCCGCCTCTACCTTGAAATCTCCTAAAATATATGTATATTTTTTTTCTAATTATAAGTTTAAAGCATTTAACCATTCCATTACTACACAGTTTATATTGACCAATAAAATTTTATTCTTATTTTCTCCTCCATCTTTTTCTTATATGGTTTTTTGGCAAAACCATACAAGAAAACAAAATTTTATTTTTATAATTATTTTTTTGGGCATCGAATGCAAGTAAATTATCAATTATATGATCAATTTAATAATCATCATTATCAATCATCAACTTCAACGATCATTATCATCATCATTGTCAAACTATCATCATCATCGCTGATATCATATTTCAAGATTTAGATAAGTGACTTAACTTCGACGTGAACCAGGCTAATGAGAGGTGCAAGTTCTCTGAAAGAAGTCCTAATTCCCCACTAGATTTCAAATCAGATGATCAAAGGCCCCCTTCACCCCCCAATGAGAGGTCCAAGTTCTCTGAAAAATTCCTAATTCCCCACTAAAAAAAAAAGAATCTCAGGGAAATCTATCAAAATGATTTTTTTTTTAGCAGAAATATTTTCTTCCAGGTTTACCTCTTGTTCCTATTTTGTATTTAATATGAAATCTCAGAATGCTACAAATAAAATTTTAATAAGTACTCCTTGTGAGGTGAATGGTTTCGACTACGTAGACAGTTACGAAATGTATCAAACTTGCACAGCAGAAATATACTGTAATATCATAGTGTAATAAAAAACAAACTGGAAAAGCTTGAAAATTTACACCCAACAGAAATTAAATGTCATACCTCAAAAAAATTGAAACAAACCCTTAAAGTGGATATTCTTGAATCGAACAAACAACAGACTTTAACAGACAAAAATAATAAATCATTACCATGCCTATTGCCAGAATAGCAACCACAGGTTTCTGCGGCCATTTCTCTTCTTTGATACATAATTTACAAATTGAAATTTACCGTCCATTAAATTAATTTTCTGTTGAGTCAACTCACACAGGAAATATACGGATTCTGTACAAGTTTGCATAACAGAAAATCAATCGCAGTACATCATGCTCGCTAAAACTAATGCATTTGCTGTTGCAAGGAACCATTGACAATAGCAGAATTCAGTGATCGTATTACTAGATTCATGTTTTTACTCCCAGTAAACAGCTGTCTCTTCATTTACAAGTCAGAAATAATAATTCACAGTCATTCTATTAATTTCATGTAGGCTGCTAGTTAATTTCAAATATTAATTTCAGAACGGTCACAGCCGATTGGTTAGCTACCAGTGTTGGGTTGTTTATGATGAATTTAAAGAAGAATTTTAGGAACCGAATAGCTTGGAATAAACAGCTTAACTTCAAGTAAACAGTTTAAAAAGAACTTTGAAGTGTATTAGAAATTGAAAGGCCAATCAGCAAAGTTAAGAATATAAAAGATTTTTGGACCCTTGGAAAACAATGGAACCTTTAGATATGATAACTGCCGATACTGAAATATTTGTTAGAAACTGATTATTGGAATTTTTGGAACTAAATTTCAAGGCATAAAGAAGGCCATAAAAAAATTGTGGGCCGAAGTGTCTAGCCCCCCCCCCCCTCCATTTTGAATTCGTGGATCTGCCATTAGGACAACATTAAACTCTACTTTAATCCAATCAAAAATGTGAAAATACAGTATATCAATAAAATATAATAAATTGTTAAATGTAAATCTATACACAATGCAGTTTTAATGTACTATAATGAGTTTTGAAAATAGCAGAATATAATGAAAATTAATTATTTATAAACAACATTAACATTAAGACAGAGCTGATGAGAAATATTCTAATAGAAAAAAATAGCTTCATGATATTACAACTAGCTTACAACGTAAGTGACCTAGATAATCATTGACCTATTAAATCAATATTGTGATCAAAATAACATACAATTTACAGAGCCTGTATCTCAGTTGATTTTTCTCTTGCTCAAATTAAATACCATCATTCTTGATCAGATAATCTGGTTTATCCCTTATTTTCTGTTGCAGCACCTATTGTAGTGTCATCAATATTATCATTTCTAGTTTCATACCTTCATTGTTATCGCAATAATGGACATCTCAATCATTGTCATTATACTGTACAAGCATATTCATCATAATCATTGTCATCTTAATCATTTAAATCATGGAAGAACTTCATCTGGTATAGAATCATTATTGTCTTGTCTGTCATGAAATTATCAATCATGATCATTGTAATAATCATCATTATCAATCATCAACTTCAACGATCATTATCATCATCATCATTGTCAAACTATCATCATCATCGCTGCTATTATCACCATCATAATATTCATATCATATTTAACATCTTTAGCGTACAACTCAGAAAAACTACCATAGGTATGTCATAATTACTTTTTCAAAAATGTTATTTATTTTGGATTTCGCTGTATTTCACACACCTGCTACATGAACTGTACAAATATGATGCATAATCTGACATCATCAGCATTTTTGCATTCAAATTGAACTGTCTGCAGAACGTGAATTATCCAGGGTGTGAAAAGTGCTTTAAATGTGACAGGCTAACAACATGTTTGTAATTGCATGTTAAATGCATTCCAACTAATAGCGAATGCATACAGACCTACAGCACAGTTAGAAGATTTCTGTATGCACAATAAATATAACAGCCCATCAGACAGATTAGAGGTTGCTCCTTTAAAAACTTAAATCTTCTTTATGGTGTAGCAGCAAACAGGGGGCTGTTAACGTAGGTAATTACAGTTGATTCTGCATAGGGAGATTAATTCCCTACCTGCAGGGCCAACTGTTAGTCCAACTGTGGTAGTGGCAACAGCATTGACTTCTTTTTCCTACTGTAGCTTTACATAGTCAACATCACAAGCCAACAACTTTTAATTCTTCTGCATTTGACATGATAACATTAAAGTGATAGATTCATATTATATGTCCAATGGTAATACAGTATAATTTTATTTTGGCATGCTGTATTAAATGCCTTAATTAAAAAAGCTAAACATTCTGAGCTCAATTTCTGAGATTGGCTGTGATCCAGATCATTAGCCTCATTTAGCTTTATGTTTATGGTAAGATTGACCCCGATGCTATGGTTGACTTCACCCACAGTTGTTGCGGAATGACGTAAGGTAGTTGCACCCATACACAAGTCAGCTCAAAGATATTGAAATATGGGGTTATTCTGTTACCCTTTATAAAATATGTAATGGTAAGGAAAACATTTTCTGGTTCTAGTTTCAATTGAAAGAACTGAATAACAATACATTACTGGGTAGCAGGTAGTTAAAATGACAAGGTACAGTGAACAATGCAAATAAAGAATTGTTCAAATTTAGCAGCAACAGCTCACTGGCATGCAATACCGGGCCTATCAAAATCTTTGAGCCCAATCACAATTAAGAGTTACGTGGGCTTCTCAGGACCGCCTAAGGCCACCATTTTTTAAGTGTGAACAATAAATTTTAATAACCAGCTCAAAGCCGACCTAAATTTAGTCAAGCTTTAAAGTGGGTTGCAGGTCCTGCAATGCGGGACGTAGGCACGCTCATTTTTACGTACAAACCAATTGCAAAGAAAGCAGTGTGAACATATTTCGTATTTAGACCTCACAATACTGTAATATGCCCATATACAGTACGGACATATTAATATATCATAATTATTATGTACTGTAGGCATGAGGATGACATCACCCCTATTATTCACCCTAGTGTACATTATAGAGTTTGTTGTATTCATATAAACAGTACTAAAGTACTATAAAATATATGATGCACTGTATTGAAAGAGGATTCTATTCATTACAGTATTTGTGATGAGATATAGGATACGTAAAGGAGAATAAAGTAGCCTACAAAAATTACCCCAAGTTCAATGTAATACAAAATTACAGACCCTCATCATTATATTATGTTATTATAGTACAGGTATACAAGGTACTAGGCTGTGTGTCAAGAAATAATTGTTTTATCTCCAGAGATTTATTTAAATACTGAGTGATAGGCATCTGAAAAGAGGTTTTAAATCAATGCTGTACTTTACATTAAAAACAAAATATCAGACTACTCTAGGCTGACATTGCGAAATTCAACAGGAAAACAATGAACGAGTTAAAAGTATTCCAAAACCAATACCAGCAGGATTTACAATACGACAAAACCTGCAGCCAAGGGCTCCAAACACAATACTATGAAAGTAATAATTTATATTAACATAATTACAAGCAGGTTTGAAAATTGGTCAATTCCCATAATCTTTAATGGTATGCAAATGATTTAGAGTAGCAGTGCATTAAATGTTATGATCATTTTTACATCCAAAATCTAAGAAACACATTCAGACATACCGTATGACAAAAATTATTGACACACTTAAATTAGCACAGTGCACACAATAAAATGATAGAAAAAAACTTTAGAAATCACTTTACTAATTTAATGAGGATGGGATAGTCAAATCTAAATATTATTGGTTATGTATGTAAGTTGAAAGAAAGACATGTTTTATACATAATTATACAGTACGGATAAAAATTACTGCCTTCGTAGCATGCATAGCTACTCGTAGATAACGCATGGGATTTGCATACTCTAATAGCTGTATCTTGGATAATTGGCTCACTTAAAAATTAATACTTTACTATATGTTAACATTAATTTCAATGAGAGAAATCAAAAATAAACAAAGCCTTACCCGACAAACAGCTCCCTGCGATATAACAGGTGTTGATGGTTTACTTTTATCTTGAGGACATAATAGCATCATGAACAAAAAGCTGTGCTGCCGTTCAAACGTATGGTTCAGGTAATAAGAGACATGATCATCTATGGTACGGTGGACTTTCATATGCGAGCAAGGCAGTACGTCTAATGGGTTTGGTTCGACCTCTCCGAGTTGGTGGCACAATCCTACTAACATATCCTTGTTCCATTGCGAAACCTTTGGAGAAAAAAAAAGTTTGAATCCAGAGGCTAAGAGCAACGAGCTACAGCACGCAAGAGGGAAAAATTGCTGCACAAACAGCAATTTTGTTGAAGCTCATGACCACCATGTGTTTTCCCTACATCTTTGGATAGAAAACCCTTGTTTTTTAATACAGCCATTCTGACACTGATCTGTAAAAAATACAAAAGGTTTTGCAAGCACAATGGAAACGTCAAAAGTTTGGATGTGACCATCTGTGTTAGACCAAAAATTCACTTCGGTGATCCGAACAATTTATATTCCTACCCCAGCTATGGCAACACATGAATAAGTATCAAAATTCAATTTAAAAAATTGATTGAAAAAATTGGATAAAAAATTAATAAGTAACTTTCGATGAGACGTATTATTACAGCTATCAGGTTTTGCTGAATTACATGTAATGGAAACCTTCCTTCAGCAAATACTATTGAGTCTTTACAAAGAATACAAATGTCATCAATTATGCATTGACCTCAATGGAGGAGCAAAATATTTTCTCATAAAAATTGTTTTAATCATTTACTGCAATATAAGCAATTCCAAATACCATATTAAATTAAATGTTTAAGTTTATTAACCTGGCATAGCCAATATCTTTAAGGGATACTGTACTGTATATTTCATAATAATTATTCTCCTATCAATCAAGAGGATACTTTGTGTATTCTGTTACCTGGCGATTAAGTCACAGTCAAAAGCATTACTCTACTAATCTTGTTAAGCATGCCAGCAATTTTCATAAACTGCATATTATCGAAGAAAAAAAGGTTAATTTCCCTACAATTGCCATTCAAGGCTTGCCATTAAGAACAATGGAGTAGTAATTTGTCCTCAAAATGCTCTGTAATTAAAATAATTATTTTTCAACAATAAACTGTTTCTTAATGCTAATCATACAGTATTGTACTGTATTTTCTGTATAACCACTGGAACTTTGGATGCTTATGCTGAAAGCAAGACAAGGAAGTAGTAGGTATAAATACAAATATAATATATAATAAAAGTTTTAAATAGCAAACCAAAAAAATTTCCTACATTGTCATGACATAATTTTTTAATCTTCATAATTATGAATTTTTATTTTCTCCCTTTGCACAGTATATTTCAATTTGATATTTGTATTTAAGGCTTTTCATTCTTTGTATCTTCATTTATAATAATAATAATAACAAAAATATAAAAACGTTAATAATATTAATCAAAAAAATTAGAAATGAATATTACCAACCATCCATAACAAAAATTAATTGCATAAATTTTCTTTATCAAAAATATCTATTATGAACTTTCTTCTAAAGCACTCACCTCTCTTCTGTCACCATAGCTACAAGCTAATAAGTAGACATCAGGGTAAATATGATGATTCTGTTGAAGAAACAAATGTTCAACTCAAATCTATTAATGGTGATTTATGTGTCAGCAGTGGTTTGGGCTCTTAACCTTGTACTTGGTGGGGGAGAGGGGAGGTTCTTTACTGTATGTTTGCTTTTCGAGTCTACAGTATACTAGGAATGAAAACAGTACCTGGGAGGATTTTTAAAGTTTGCATTATGCAGAGTTGTAGCTATGGAAAACTACAGTAAGGGTGAGTGATAGACATTTGAAAGGGTGAATAGGTGATTGACATTGGTAAACTCAAAATAATAATACATTGTTTCGCAAACTAATTTTTTTAAAGATCATCAGAGGACAGCTGATGAATAAATAAAAATAAAATTTTGGTTTTTTATTTAGTATTAAATAGTCCAGACAGAAGAGAATATAAAAATAAAATTTTGGTTTTTTATTTAGTAAATAGTCCAGACAGAAGAGAATATAAAAATAAAATTGTATTAGTGAATGTAAACAGTGTAGCAGTATATGGGATGGTTATATAATGCTTTAAATTTATATAATTTTAGGAAGAAAAATACATTTTATTTTTAGAGATTCGAAGGCAGCGGTGGGCGTAATAAAAATAAAGAAATTTCCATTTTTTTGTGGCAGCAGGTTCTCAACTGTAATTGGCCAAAAATAAAATTTAATTTTGATTCAAAATCATCATCATTGGCAGATTTGCTAAAAAAAAAAGTATAAAAAAAGTCTTGCCTTAACCACCTAATCTTATTAAAGCAAAATTTAAAAACTACTTTGAAACCAACAACTAAGTATATCACAAGTAGCAGTTACTAATTAGTAAAGCTATGTACTTTAAAAATTTACAGTAGTAAAAATATAGGCCTACTTGTACTGTAGTAGCACAATTATCAGGCAGTATTGCATTTACCGTAAACCTGGAAAAGAAGCCCATGTACTGTATTTCTTTTTATATTTCAGATGCTAGATAGCTTCTTTTCTAGATGGGTTTCTTTTTTGAGATTAACTAAATGCAAATTCAAAAAAAGGCTTCTTTTCCAAATGAATGATTGTAAATAATGGGAATTGCTAAAATAAGGTAACGCTAAATTACTTCTACTATTAGACATTCTTTCCCAACCATTAACTTACATAAACACAAGCGATACTTTATTATTCACAATACAGTAGCATCGCATTGTGATCGATTGCAGCAATTGCGATACCCAATTGCAATTCACAATTGTGTGTGAAAGCTAGTAGTACTGTAGATAAGCATCAATATCGCACTTGTCACCTGTTGCGTTTTGGTGCTACAACTCCTGATAACCATAGAATCCAATTGCAACGAATTCCACAGGCACTGATTGGCTGAGGTTTAGTCAACATTTGTAGGTCTACTGTAGCCACCAGAGACCTGGTGTACATGTACAATAGTACCATCTGACCTCCCATTCATAAAGTTTTTTGGTGTCTGATTTGTTCTGAATGCACTTGTTGATTACAATCAAGAGTAATCAGTTTTGGAATACCACCGATTATATCAAAACTGATCGCAACGCAGTATAGTCTAAATAGGGTATTAGTTTCATTATGGGGCTTAGGAAGTTTAGGAACCATGACAGGAAGTGAACCCAGAACCTGGGATTGGAAGGCAAACATTTTTACCACCAAGCTGCTAAACTCCACTCAATTCCAAAAACCAAGTGTTTTTTCATCAACATTTATCTGTTTATTTTTTTTACAATGTAAGTATAAATGAATGAATGAATTTATTCGGAAAATATCAAAGTCTAGAGCAAGAAAATTTAAAAATGTGCACACATTTAAAAAATATACACACAATGATAGCAAAATTCCAAGGACAAAAAAGACATAGCATTGAAGGCCTTAGCACTATCTCAAAAAGAAGGCCATACCATTACTAAAGTATCTTTTCCTGGTTTCTTTTCAAGATGGATATCCTCTCGAGCACATAGGTCTTCTTTTCAAGGTTTTACAGCATTTTTTATTTTTAGGTAAAAAGCCTGTATATACTGGAAAAAAATCTGATATATTTTCTTTTCTGCTTATAATATACAGTAATAATTCTATAGAAAAAAAATCCAATCATCTTTATATGAAATAACTCAAGATTCTTAAATTATCTCAGTACATTTACAGAACACTTTCTTTCATCAGTCAGGCTATTAAGTCTTATGGGTTTTACGATGAAAATCCTTTTATAAAAATGAGACTGTAATTTATCAAAGCGATTGAAAAAGCAGAGTAATATAATAACTTGATGTGGTAAAATTTGAAAACAAAATCAATCAAAACCCTAAATTTGCTCAATGTAAAAGAATCAAATATGATCAACTTCCAACGAAACACAAAAACTTTTACGATGAAAATCCTTTTATAAAGATGAGACTGTAATTTATCAAAGCGATTCAAAAAGCAGAGTAATATAATAACTTGATGTGGTAAAATTTGAAAACAAAATCAATCAAAACCCTAAATTTCCTCATGTAAAAGAATCAAATATGATCAACTTCCAACGAAATGCAAAAACAATTTAGTTTCCACAGGTTTAAAGATTTTTTTTTTTCGCCATACGAAAATACTTAAATTGATTGCTAACTGTAACAGAATTCTAAGGGTTTTGCAAAAAATGTGTTATTATGCTTAAAATTGAAAAGGAACTACAGTATTTTTGTTTGGAATTGAAAGTATATTAAATTATAAAACAGAATCTACTGTATTTAATATATTAAAGTTTAGTTCTACACAGTAAAAAATATTTCAACTGTCTCTAAAAGGAATACTGTCTGCCTAATAAGAAAAGCTTAAAACTAAGTATGTTATTGGGGCTTGTTTGTTCTGTGCATTGTTTTGCCTTTTTTCATTTTATTATTATTATTTTATTATTATTATATTTATTATTTTTATTATTATTTTACTTTAAGTTTAATCTAAATAATTTAAATATAGTCCGGGAGCCTAATTACAGGCCTTGGCTTCCTTCCCGGCACTTGTTTTGTAGGCCCTCTACTGTAGTTAGTCAAGTGAACAAGTGAATAAAGTGAAAGTGAAGTTGTATCAATCAATTAAAGTTTAAAAAGCTTATCTAAAAGGATCAAATTAAATATTAACTTCCACCAGAAACAGATAAAAAAATTTAGTCTTCACCGACTTTGTTTTATTTAATTGTCCGTTATTTGATCGAGGTTCTAGTCAGCTCTTGGTTGGGACATTATAGTCAGACATGTCGGAGCCCATCGCCAAATTTCTGGAGCCGCCGCTGAAATGTTTTTATTACACTTTTAATGCTTTTCTTAACGATTTTAATATTGATAATTAATTATATTTTATTTTTTATGTTTTCTATACTGTTATTCTTGATAGTTTTAAATTTTTTACAAAATGTTTTAAATGTGACTAAATTGTAAATTGGTAACTACAAATCAGCACTTTAGGCTGCTATTGTATTGAATAATAAATAAATAAATAATAATACATAAATAATGAAAATGGACTTTTAGCTAATGACAGAGTACTATATATATCATTCTTTAATATTTTCTTCCAAAAAAATGCTAACATTTCTTGATGAGAAATGATTAAAAAAAATTTGTTTAAGACAGGTGAATGTTTTATGGTTACTCATAGTGATGGATGGAAAACTAATGAATGTATGGTATTAGAGGGATTACTGTATAACCGATCCATTGACATTAATATTATAGGAATTCATATCAAATGACATTCTGATATTACTGATAAAATTACAATATAAAATGCAATATATGGTCTGTATAGATTTGGTTGAAATTTTGAAGACCTTGCAAGATTAATGGCATAGTAGGTTGCTTGATAATGCTCAGAACACTTGTTTTTCTTGTACTAAATTATTAGCATCTTGGGATTACAAATCTGAAAGTCTAATTATACTGATTGGTGACTTTAAGAAAGACAGAAGCAAACCATTTGGTTTGGAGTAGAGGCATGCAGTGTATCAGTTGATTTCAACTCAACATTAAACTTTATTGATCTTTTTTTTTCGGAGGCACATTTTGGGAATTCAAGTCACATACAGTAGGTCTACTGAGCAATTCAAAAAACCATACTGGATATGATAATATAATACATAGTCCAAGTACTGAGATGCACGCTATCATGTTGGGATTAAATACTGGATATCACAATAAAAAATATGATGCACCTTGTTGAGCAAAAATATTTTTTAACATATGTTTAGATGATGGCAGAAAAAAAAATAAAAATATAAAATATTATTTTCTCATTTGTAGCCAAATAGTTCTGCCAAAGCATCTACAGGTATGGGGAGAAGAAACAAATTTTCTGATTTTTAACATACTTTCAAATTTGTAGAAGTGAGCCAAGGCAAGGAAATCTGTTTCTACTGTTATATACTGAGTGGAGGAATCCCCGCTCTTGTAAGAATGCTTAATGAACATTAATAATTAGGTATATTCATTAAGCATTCTTACAACTGAATTAATTAATAAGAATAATGATAAATTTTGGCAATTGAATTAAATTTAATTGATTCAGATCATGGTTTAATTGAGCTTAGCATAATAATAATTCTACTTTTTTATTGCTGTATTTAATTGTTTTCTTTTAATTTGTGTGCCTTTATGATGTTCAAAATTATTTTTTTTATAATTATCTGTAATAGATTTTGTATGTAAATACAGTGATGTTAGCCCTTGGGCTTTTTAACTGTATGATGTATTTGCAATAAAAGACATATTAAAAATAATGCATTTTTTGGTATCTATGGAAAAACACATTTCTGGAGGGGGATTCCCTTCGAACTCCCTAGGGAGAGGGGTTTTTAGATCAAAAGCCTCACGCCTGAAAATTTCATCAACCATCATCATAGGTAAAATACTGTATGTAGTAAATTGGGCTGAGGATGCATTTCAAATTATATAGCCTAGGCCTAAGCCTAGCAAGCTATGTACTTGACTGGAATGGGCGGATATCACTAATCATGAGCATATCCATGGAAAATATTTTGAAGGACGAACATATACGCTACGGACAAGCGAAGGACGACACTCAGCTGGGAGAGCGAGAGGCGAGGCCAACAATGAGGACTAGGCTAGGCCTAGCTTATTCTAGGCAGGTCTCCTACCTTCTAGGCATAGGCTTAGCTGAGTAGAGTAGGCCTAGGCTAAAATTGATAAGTTGAAAATTATCTCTTAATTTTATAGGCCTATATTGATTATCACAATATATCAAATTGGATTAGTAAACTAAAGCTTACCTTAACTGGGCACATAAGTTGGAAGATCAGACTGGAGTCCTCACCGAAGCTGAAACTTCGATCCATAGCCAGATTCAAAGAGGGAACATTGTTGTACCCAGAAATAGACACATCTTTCTCAACAATACGTGCCTCCGCCGAGTAAAACATCAACAATGATATAACTATATTTAATGTATATGTGACTTTAATTTCTACAGTTTCCATGATTTCTGCATGCTTAAAACCTTACCAATAGCAAAATTACTAATCTTGTAAGTGGCATTTAAAATACAACCGATCAGCTGAAAACAATCAACCGAAGCGAATTTTGTTTGGTAGCTTATGCAAATAGTCATTTAAATCTTGGGTCATTCTATTTCTTCAAAATATTAAAGATGAAACTAAATAATTCACTCAGTAATTTTATCTTGAATACAAATTAGATTATTCTATATCATTTTAAAAATAGTATAAATATATAGATATGTATATTAGAATTTTACAAATTAAAGTGTTCAACAAATATGCATTTATTTTCTATAACAACAATAAATCTACCGATTCAAAATGGATTATTCTACTTACTGTACATTCATTTGAACGTTCCGTCAAAACACAGAGCGGTCGTCGGGATACGAAAGAGGGCGCTTTCCGATTTTCTAGGCCTTGTTTTAATCTTAAAAAATAATTATAATGTTAGAAATATATGTTGCAGGCTGATGATGGGGTGTTTGCAGTGACGGTGGTGGTGGTAGTGAATCATGGTGATGAGTCGATGATGTTGATGATGAATAATGATATTGGCTCGATGATAAAGGGCGGCCTTCTTATGAGTTTATTATTTGATCGATAATAAATGTACAGTAATCATTTAATAAATGATAATAATTAATGTCAATCCATAAATATTTAATCTAAACATGCTATAATTGTTATCCGTCATTTCATTATAAAGTAGACCTACACAATTCTTCGAAATGCAAATTTTTAGTTACAATTTACCCTTATAAATGTTGTATCGATTCGTGAGGGATTCCGCAGCATCAATGCATAGCCTACGTAGTACAAATCGCAAACTTAAACCATGCTTAAACATAGTATGTTTGATTGTCATAATGCATGAAGACTACCAACTTTAGACTACGGCACTGTTTGAAAGGGTTATTTAATATTTTTGATACATAGCAGTACAAAATACAATTCTAATGAACATCCACAACGATTACAAAGTAAAAATTCGAAAATTAAGCGAATAACTATTGCGGTAACGCTATATTAACGGCAGTACGTATATTTTAATTAAAAAGATGGTTGGGGGTATCCCTGCACAATTCCTTATCTAATATTCCTTATTTGTCTGAATAATTATACGTTCCGTCAACATGTAATAAAGTTTCTGTATGAGTGGGTGCATGCCCTATACATTCCCACTAAATTAATATGCATGATTATGTGCAAACGTCCGCGCGCATGTGTACGTGGCCTACTATTCCACCCAGGGCCGCCGAGAGCGGCCGAGCGCCCCAGGGCATCTTTGCTGCCCTGGCCCACTGGTTGGTGGTCTGAGGCCGCCTAGGGCCCCAGCGGGATCGAGGTGAAGATCTTGGTGTGCTCCATCCCTTCAGGAAGCCACGGCCTTTTAACAGATTAGTAGAGGACTAATTTAATCGATTATAGAGTGCTTAATTTCACCAGGGTCATGAAAAATAAAGTATAGAAACATGAAAATTAAAGCTCTCCTTTCTTTTATTCAAACGTGCTGAAAAGATTCATAACATAGGTATCAAAGTTTACAGTGGTGGATCCAGGAATTTGAAATAGAGGGGGCCCAGAGAAGGACTTTCACAGATGGACGGTCTATCTACCTCAGCCCCACCGTTGTGGCTGAGATAAGAGAATTTATGATTATGGCACCGACGGCCGGATATGGCACTCTTAGACTTAAATTTAAGTGATTTTCGTTTTTCCTAAAATTGTTATAAATTTTGAAAAAAAATAGGGGGAGGGGGACGGGCCTCCTCTTAAATTTGCCAATGGTTTAATATAATACGGTATTAATTCTGTATTTCAATGACAGTTGAATCGAATCTCTATCAGGTCTATTCGTATTTTCTAACTTGTATGTATATTGACGATGTCCAGCGTCCAAGCCTTTTATTATAATTAATAACGTAAAGAATTTACTATTTGATACATTGTAAACATAAACTCTAGCGTAGTAGACATGGTCGGCGGAACCGGGGGACGGGGTCCGGACCCCCCACTTTTATATAATGTCATAATGAAATGTCTATGCAGAAATTTTGTATGATCGGAAAGAAATCCAAGAAAAGAAAGAGTGGGCCCTTGTACACGCTTAATAACTTTTATTTATTTATTCTATTATAGTTTATTTTACCTAGTTATCCAGGGCCCCCTACCGGACCTGGGCCCGGTAGTGCCCGGGTAGCCCCGGCATAGATGTGTATAAGAGACAGGAGTGGAGGAATCCCCGCTCTTGTAAGAATGCTTAATGAACATTAATAATTAGGTATATTCATTAAGCATTCTTACAACTGAATTAATTAATAAGAATAATGATAAATTTTGGCAATTGAATTAAATTTAATTGATTCAGATCATGGTTTAATTGAGCTTAGCATAATAATAATTCTACTTTTTTATTGCTGTATTTAATTGTTTTCTTTTAATTTGTGTGCCTTTATGATGTTCAAAATTATTTTTTTTATAATTATCTGTAATAGATTTTGTATGTAAATACAGTGATGTTAGCCCTTGGGCTTTTTAACTGTATGATGTATTTGCAATAAAAGACATATTAAAAATAATGCATTTTTTGGTATCTATGGAAAAACACATTTCTGGAGGGGGATTCCCTTCGAACTCCCTAGGGAGAGGGGTTTTTAGATCAAAAGCCTCACGCCTGAAAATTTCATCAACCATCATCATAGGTAAAATACTGTATGTAGTAAATTGGGCTGAGGATGCATTTCAAATTATATAGCCTAGGCCTAAGCCTAGCAAGCTATGTACTTGACTGGAATGGGCGGATATCACTAATCATGAGCATATCCATGGAAAATATTTTGAAGGACGAACATATACGCTACGGACAAGCGAAGGACGACACTCAGCTGGGAGAGCGAGAGGCGAGGCCAACAATGAGGACTAGGCTAGGCCTAGCTTATTCTAGGCAGGTCTCCTACCTTCTAGGCATAGGCTTAGCTGAGTAGAGTAGGCC
>NW_022755542.1:847134-888575 GCF_011630105.1 Anneissia japonica | reverse complement strand
GATGTGTATAAGAGACAGTTTGTATGGATATCAGCAAACACTCAGTCATTAAAATTCCTCTGCCACGATTTATGTCTTATTAGGCACAGTTTTCCTCATCTAATTAAGAATTTTTTTAAAGACCTACCATGCAGCGATACTACACATTCTGTTCAAATTAGACAAAGGGTTATAAACAATTTCCAGCTATAATTTTCACTTCCATGCAGTAAAATTTCTTTAAAAATAAATAAGATTTTTTAATCTGTCTGTTGGATTTTCAATGAAAACCAATTCCGGCTTATTTAACACCTGATATGCACTTGTAAATCTTTTTCTTTATAAAGCAAAGACTTTTAACTACGGTACTGTTTAAAAATCCTTGTAGTGTTCAGGCACATCAAAATGAAAACATTGTTTTGAAGCACTGCCTGTGTTAAATACATTGAACTTTTGAAAATCTTCCCAGTATGTGGCACCATGGAGTTATTATAGAGACGGTTCAGCCTATCCATTAAATTGTTAAATTAATAATTATGTTGAAATTTAATCTAATTTAATGCTCACTTTACTCCACTTTCCTATATTTTTTTTAGAAACCCAACAGACGATGAATCGTTGAAAGATTTTTCTGTAAGTCAAAAAAAAAAAACAATAAATAAATAAAATAAAATAAAATAATGATTAATTGATTGATTGATTAAACCACTAGGATGATACATGCCATTTTTCGCGTTATTTGACGCACCCATATTGACAGTGTTACCATGGCATCCGGCCGACCACAATGGGATGGGTGCGTTTTACCGCGTGTTTCCGCCTTCTTTACTATCGTAAGGCTGACTAAATTTGTCTTTGTTTTTATTTGTGATTAAACGCTTTATTGGTCTGTACCATTCCTTAGTATCCGTAACACAGTACTCCAAAGGTATAAGATGTCTGTCACAGCCTGGAAGGCCTGTCTGTTTAATGTTTGCCTAAATAAGGCAGTGTCAGAATTCCAAGCTACCCTTAAACTTTAGCCTACCATTATCTCATGGGTAATTAAAATAAGAGCTAATAAAAAAAATATTCTTCACAAAATAAATAAACCTAATATATTCATATACATACAATTTAATAATATTATATAAAAGACGGATATTTTGTATATTATTTTTTACTTGGATAATGAGAGTTTTGAGTGTTCGTTAATAAATGGTACCCCTAATATAGTAATGGAAGACACTAGGAATGTTTTGTGACGTCACTATCTTAGAAGCACCGAAGCTTTAGAGGTCTTGATGGGCACAGAGTGTATTACAAGTTGTCTCTTTCCCCGGTGCATCGCAACTTGTCAAGTAGTCCCAACCTTTAGTCAAAATGGTGAGTAACTTAGCATTCTTAATTAAATATTAGTCATTCTGCTCAACAATTAGAAGCCCCGTATGGGCCTTCTGTAGCCTGCAGTAGGATTGTCACCCGGCTAATATAGTACAGCCTTTATTACTGTAATAACATTGCATACATAGGAAAGTAAGATTTAATTTATATATCATTAGCAAAGTTTTGATTTATCGGTGCGTTAATTGTATTTTGGCAATGTTTGCCATTATTATTTGATTGTTTGATTTTCATGGCCTTTTCTGATGCGGAGGTATCATCAACAATGAGGCTTCAACAACTAAACAAACTTTAGACTCAATGTCTTGTTTTATTCTTATAGCTAGTTTCTTTTGTTTAATTATTTCTGTTCACCTTTTCCTTTCCTTTTATGTACTGTTTTCTCCCATTGTTTTCTTTTTTCGAAGTACTCTCTCGCTTTGGCACAACGTATTATGCGCCTTACCTAAATTTGGATTGGATGGACATAAATGCTTGTAGCTTGGGAATCATTACAGAGACTATAGCGTATTAATTAAGCTGATTGGTTTTTCGATATTATCCAACCAATCCAACCGATTTTCTTTTCTAAAACATGATCTGCAAATGTTCTTTTTTAAGAGTTATTAAAAGCAGAGAATTCTACTTGGATATTATATAATATGTGTTGATCAATGGTTTGTGCAGTTGGTCTCTATGCGCTAAAAAAAAAACAAAGGGACGATAAACAAAAAGTCCCCCCCCCCCCATACCACTAACCCCTCAATTTCAGCGGTGGTGCCAGAAATTTCCCGACTCAGAGGTCCGACGTGTCCAAGGGTTCCGAACCAAGGCGACGACGAATCCTCGGTCGACGGCCCGGAATAAAGGGTTAAGGTTCATGGGAAGATTTTTATGGCTTAATTTGGTCCTAAGTATGCTTTTAGACCACAATATTCGGGATTGGCAATCAAAATAGCGTTATTTATATAGGCAAATTATTATTTCTTTTAAATTTCTGATACGGCGACCTAGTCGTTCGTCGGACGACAGGGGGTCCAGGCCTGTTCGACGGGGGAATACCCACCCTGTTTCTCCCCCCCCCCACTGGCGCCGCCACTGCTCACGTAAAGGTCCGAAGCAAAAAGATCACGCTCAAGTAATCACCTTATTTTTCGACCTAGTGCTCCTCACTAATTTATCGATCCCCACACCACCTTCCCCCTATCAGCTCCCCATAAGTCTGCTAGATACGGTACTGTAAACATTGATGGTATGGCGACCGATGAGCCATCCGCATACCCTCCAATGACACCCCCTCCCATATTGCATGGGTAAACATCATTAATTAAAGACATCCACTCATTCAAAATATATCCCAAATTAATACACCTCCAAATGGTAATAATAATATTATAGGCCAGGCTTATGTGCAATAGCTATTTGTTTCCGTTTAATGGAGCATTAATAATGTAATGCTTACAACTGTGAAAATTAATGTTATTATTAATGCCATCGTAGCTATTGAGAAGCAATATATTTACAACGAAGTTCTCATTCGAATGGGTTTGAATTTCACGTGCGGCAAGATGCTCTCTTAGGCGCAACTTACCATAATTGGAAGTCCATTCATTTCAGACATTAATTGACTCGAAGGGACAAGCGTATGGCTCAGAAATTACATCGTTCATTCCGGATTCAAGATTAAAATTAAGTTTTATGACCGAATCTCAGTCTCAAATCCTTCATAAATGATTTCTGATATTCACACTTTATTGGTGAGCGATATAAATAATCACAATATAAAAAAACTGCCTTGCTATGACCTACTTTCACAATGTTGAATATAGTCGACTTTCCGAAATATTATGCCTAGATGGCCATCATAGGCCCCTGGGGTGTGTGTCGATTAATAATAATGTAAGTTGTAACTCTCTTGTAATATTTGCTGAAGAGTCTATGTTTGGCTGCACGGTAAATAAACACCTTTAACCTATGCTACAGGATGCAAATCGCAAATTGGTGACCTCTGCGAAATCGAGTCGGGCCGCGGCTAGTGCGCATCATCCTTGCCATACATTCCGCGAATACCTCGCACATTCCTTGAATTGGCTACACGATGTACAGTAGCCACCTCCTCGCGCTGTACAAGCAGTGCAATAAGATTATGTTTATCTAGTCATGTTTTCAATTGGTACCGTATATCATTTGGGATGCCTTACGGTCACACCTTCGCTTTTGAATACTTGCGCGAGCATTCTTTGGATTGAATTGTGTGTATTTTTTTTAAAGATATAATTTTTCCTCTGATCAATGTATTGTATAATTTCTCCAATTGAATATAAAGACATTTCTAATTTTATGATATAAATTAAACGTAATATTGAAATGGCTTACAAATAGGTCTGCATGTTAATTTTTTTTCCAAATTACACACATTTATAAATCTACAATCAATAATATTCCAAATGGAATATCGGTAATCAGGGTGTTTAAAATATGAATACAGACTCGCCGGTGCTATGTGCCTGACTTATATCGATTGGATGTATTTTTTTTTCGATTATCTCTCATATAGCTGAAAAGTTCTTAATATTTCACAATTTAATTTTGTTTTGTTTTTGTTTTGTTTTCATAGGCCAGCGCAAAGAAGAAGGGAAAGTCTAGCAAGAAGCGTGCGCAACGTGCCACGTCTAATGTGTTTGCTATGTTTGACCAGGCTCAGATCCAAGAATTCAAAGAGGTACGGTATGATATGAACTACGACATTTCACCTGATTTTTGATTGACACACCGCGTCAATCATCCAATCGTAAACGAGGCGAATGTGAATAATATCGTGTCGAGCGCTTTTTCAGAGCACTGTTTTTCATAAAATATTAACATAAATTGAAAAATATGATTTTAAAGCAGACCTACTGTAGTTACGTAATGATTATGCTATTGGTGCCATGGTGATCCGCAAGTTAAAATCCAGGGTGCTGCGTGAACGTCCGTACCACCCCCATAAACGCACGTACGCATCATGCGTAATGGTGTGTATTGGTTGACACTATAATCGTTGATAACGCGTTGACGGGAACGCAAGCAATTATTGTTTGGTATCTAAATTGACCATGATATATATAAATATATATTTTCGTTTATTTGTATGTCATTCAGGCTTTCACACTGATCGATCAGAACCGTGACGGTTTCATCGACAGGGAGGATTTACAAGACATGTTCGCCTCTATGGGTGAGTACGGTACACTTCGTGAGATCTCTACCTGTGTACATGACACAATAGTGTCTCCTGACTTCTTAAAATTGTGTATATCTAACAGCGAGAAACTGAACACATCTAGTCTTAATCATCATTAACATCATCATCCGGTGTAAACTCTTAAATATATGTGTATGTGTTATACAGTATAATGATAATAACTTGTGTACCTTTAAGCATGGTTTCCATAAACTCGCTACACGCTATTGACGAAAGATTTTGGCGACGCTGATTGCTCGGTTGATTGGAATGCTTCGGAGAGAGGTACCGTACGTGCGCAGTGTAGGCATAACGATTGTAGTGAAAATGCTGTAGCGAAAGTGTAGTGATTTTATGGAAACTAATCTTTATGGACATAGGCCTGCTGCAGATTCGACCACGGCGCTGATCATTGGTCAGTCTTTATTCGTTCGGATATTTTTTGTCAATATCACTATTTGACGGTGGCCAATCTGGGAGAATTCCCGAGTGCGTCAGGGCCGGGACTGTTACATCAAACGTTCGTCAATTTTTGCATTAGCCTATATCTATTTTGTGGTTTGACATCCAGATAACTAATTTGGTATCATCAGGGAACAGTTAAATTACTTAGGGCCTACCATAAAAATACCATTGCACCTCGATCGACTTTTCCTTTAATATTGTACTTAACTGTCATGTTATAATTCGTAACAGGTAAAGAACCAAAAGCAGAAGAATTAGATGCTATGGTAGCCGATGCACCCGGTCCGATCAACTTCACCATGTTTCTCACACTATTTGGTGAAAAACTAAATGGTACGGACCCGGAGGACACGATATTAAATGCATTCAAACTATTTGATCTAGAAGGGAAGAAAACGATAAATGAAGATTAGTGAGTATAGTTCTTAATTTCCATACATAAAAAAATGATTTCTTTTTATAATTATTTGTTAATTAACATTCAGGTCATGTACTGATATTTAAAGCGCTGTATTATTATAATCGTCGCATTCAGGGGCGGATCCACAGATGTCCGAAAAGGGGGGGGGGCGAAAGTGGGGCCGATCGAGACGATACTGCCTTGAATTTTGCATTCTAGACGCCTGAAAATACCATCTGAGGCGTTTTGGGTGATAAATTTTCTTTCTTTTTTCTTTTTCTTTTTACTCTCCAAAAGGGAGGGGTCCAGTCCCCTCTAAATCTGGCCCTGGTATTATTATCATCATCATCATCACTGTCGTCATTATTATCGTCAACATCATCATCGTTATCAATCATTTCCGGCCCAGCAAACGCCAAACGTTATTATAGTATTCGCAAACATTATGGGCGTTGTGGGTATATTGTGCAAACAATTAGACAGAAATTACGTTATATAAAAACGTATTTATGGTTCTATAAAACCATGTTATTATCATTGACTTTATCATCAACATCATCGTATCATCCGCGACAATATCAACATTAGGGAGTTTTCGCAAACTTACAAAAACGATAACGAATATTACGTACGGTACGGTTCAATTTTTAGACAACCCTTCCCCAACAGAGTACATCTGTCATGGCTTAGGCCTGCGATTTATGTCTTTTGTATGAATCAAATATTATATTCAGCTCGAACAGTATATTGTCAAGAATGTTTGAGACATGAATGACGATAATGATAATGACGTGTTCGTAAGTTTAATATTTGGACTTTTTAGAAAGATATTCCACTGTTTTTTACACACATTGATAATGATTATATTTCCGTAGCTTTGCCACTAAGATGATGCAGAGCGGAGAACGCTATACCCAGGATGAGGTGGATCAAATGTACAAAGGGGCACCAATTGATGATGATGGCAATTTAGACTACTATGCATTTGTCCGTATAATCAAGCACGGAACGAAGGACGAAGAACTTGTCAAGTCGTCAAAATAAACTACAGATTTCGCGTAACACCAAATTTATCAAATGCTTCGGGATTATGTTATTACCATGGAAATGGAAAAAAAGGACTATCCTTACTATTAAATACAGTAATGATTATTATGTGTAAGATGTGAGAAGACGATTTTCGACATTTTTTTATTGCCCCATTTAGGTCTTCAATATTATATAAACTTTATTTATACTACTAGTTAGGAAATCTATAAATATGACTTCGATTGTATAAAAGTCAGTGGGAGGGAAGATTTACTTTTTATGTATAAACACAAAACTATTTTTTTTCAATTTTAAGCATGAAGCATAATGAAATGAGAGCCACAACTTATGTTGTGACGTCATCGATAACATTCCCCCTCACAAAATAATTCGAAACGAACCTTTCCGCTAAGCCCCGCCCCTTGGATATTGTTGCTATCACAACACGGCCAAGTTGACACGGCAGTGTTAACACATACGCAAATACGTGCGTTTTTTGTGGGACAACACGTGTGCTGGTGAGACCACGTATTGCTGGCCCTATTCTGATTGGTCAGTTGTTAAAGTTTGACACTCCTGAAAGGTCCAGTGTTACTTTATTAATTTTTGTGTAAATGGACATCAGATGGTTTATTATACCACACTTCCTCTTCGCTTTCATATTTTTTATTTATAAAGCGCCCCCTTTTTTTTTTAAAGAAACTATTATTAACAAATTGTTATTCTATTTTTATTTCCCCTTTGCAATAAATTCTTTTAGAACTCTGTTTGGAATGAGATTCTAAATGATGTTTGGCCGAGACGTCGTGCAAAAGAGTCTAGAGTAAAACTGATGCCATTTAGAGATTAGACTCACCTGCGCCGAATCTGGCAGCATAGTCTGCGATGGTGCGCGCCAAATAGCATGGTTCTTTCGCTGTCTCATGAGACCACTTTACCAAAACCTTGCTAAGGACAAAACGAAATATTGGATGTATTTATTATTCAATCGTAGTTATTGAACCTATCATTAATTTCATTTTGGGAAGTAACTTTATATCACGTTATCTAATATTAATTAGCAGGCTTTTAAAAGTGTCTAAAAAATGGATCATGCAGATTTGTCACTGGAGACGGACGTATGTTATTTAAAGTCTGGCGCCCCCATCGCTTAGTCTACTGCACAGAAATTGACGAACCATTGACTGCCGTGTATACAGTGTGACAATTAGAATATTTTATGATGTAGCTTTATCTGGTTGGGTTTATTTTTTCATAGAAGAGTGGAACAGAGAAGGATTAGATATACAAAGCAGAACCAAAAAATGTCGATCCCCAACAGCCTGATGCGGCAAACTCCGTTACCATTTTCACTTGTATTGTATTCTATGATTTGATATTCGAAAATAAACACCATTGATTTCATAGGTCCGAATTGCTCGTGTCAGTTTTTGTTTATTTTTAATATGATGATTTGTATAAATGATAGGCGATGTTCTCGCTTTAAATGAAACATAACTAGAACAATTTCCATACACACCTGCAACAAGTACCTTTGTCCTGTTCTGGTCAGGGGCGTCGCCAGGAATTCCACGACGAGGGGTCTAAGCTCCCCCCGACAAGGGGTCTAACGCCACGATTACCGGTCAGGAAAGCCTAAAAAATAATACAAATTTGTGTTAATTATAGGATTCTTGATTTTAAAAGGATAAATTGATATAAACCATGCAAGTTAAGAGCTCTGTAGGGGTATCGTACTAGTCCCCAGTCAGGGGTACTAACCCCCTGTCGGAGGTACCGTCCCCCTATCGGGGAAGAGCTGGCGCCATCACTGCAACTATACGATCGCAACAGTATACAACACCTCGCACATACGGTAGCTCTGCTCGCACTAAGCAGTTTTTAATCTATAAAATTTGACAGCTTACTAGGCCTAAGGCATGCTTGAATTGTACTTTTGGCGCTCGATATTTGATTTTTCTGTGTAGCGAGTTGGCTTGATTCGCTACATGCTATCGCCGACGTTGATTATAATCATGGAGGAATTAGTTTATCGCTAAACCGAAGTAAAAATCAAAGGCGCTGATGTCAAAAAAGGTGTGTTTTGAGTTTGGTCTTAAAAAATAGCAACTGAGGGTGATTTGGCGTTTAGGGAGTGTGTTCCAAAGAGTGGCAGCTGAAAATAAAAAATAAATATGATATATGGCAGTAGGATTTTGTGTAAGCTTTGGAAACAATAAGCAAATGAAGGTCATAGGAATAGACGGAGGATAATTTATCCACTACATTTTCAGGTGGCGCTGCTCCGTGGTGACTCGCTTGGCAGTTGGTCTCATCAAATAAAAGCGAAAAGGCCGCCTCCGGTGACCGTTCGCGAGGCTGTACTGGGGAGGTTCTTGGGGGGATGGGGAGGGGGTCCAGATATGCAGGAGGGGGAGCAGAAAGTAAAAGGGCACTCATGTATAAATGACATAAGTTTGAATGAGTGGGGAACCGTTCTGACCTGACACCCTCTCAGCCTTTGAGAGACTTTGGCCGGCATCCAACCCCACCCTGAATCCGCCTCCGCCCTAAAACCTCAGTAAATAAAAAAATTACAGTTATTAAATGTACAAAAATTATGTGACATTACATGTTAAAATCGATTAAACCAATGTACAGGAGTACTAATAATTCGTACCATTGGGATGATAAAAGTCTGTAGACATCATCGATTTGACTATAAAGAAACGATAGTCATTTGATTCAGATTGGCCTTATAGTACCTGTTTTAGAGCAATATAATTCGTGGTATCGAATTAGCACTTTATCAAAACAATAATCATTTTGGTTACTTAACCGTCTATTGGTAATTTATTAGTCAGACGACCAAAAAAAAAAAAAAATTATTCAAAAGTCGTAGACCTACAATTATTATGGGTAAAGTTAATTTTTGTTCGTCTGAATTTTTATAGTGTTAATTATAAATGTTGGAATGGTACCTTATAAACATAACCAGTAAAAATCTGGGCAGGCGCTTGAGACCATCACTGGTTCCCTATGGTACCGTGCTCCCCTCTGGACTTTCCTTTTCTTTTCTCTTTTTCTTTTGTGGGTGAGGCGGGGGGAGGATATCCCCATGCTCCTACGCGCCACTCATGACAATTGATTGAATGATTGTTTGATAATGCTTCTTTGGGCATATTTGCAAAAAAGCTTCTTTGGAACTTAAATCAATATCATGACGCCTACGATATATGCATGGACCTATTCAATACATTTTTTATTTCAGACAATGTCCATATCAAAATGCATACAATGCTTCTTTGGGCATATACATTGGCAAAGCTTCATTGGAACATATATCAATACATTCATGATTAAGATGTAACCTATGGACGCTAATGAAATGCACATACTGTACGCATGACGATATGCGCGCATGGACCTATTTAATATATTATTATTTCAGACAATGTCCATATCAATACATACAAACAAATAAGAATGAAATATAAAATAGAAATACACAATTCGATTGCACTGACACATTTGCTAATATACAAGGGCCCCAAAACTTTCTCGCCCCGGGCCCAATGACTCGTCGTTACGCCATTGCAGTTTGATGTCAGGGCCGTCGGAACCGCACCGGCTTTGGCCGGATCACTTTTTCTCAACCTATTACAGGTCTCCCTCCACACCAATTAACGATCACTTTCGGGACCGGGTTTTTAGTGGTCTTCAGCAGCTTTGGTCTCTAATTACAATCCATTTAATTAAAGACCGGCTCTAAAAGTACGGTAGTCTTTAGAGAGAAATCGAGAAATGATAGTAAATGTAAGATTGTTAGAATGGATTACATTAGATGTACAGTTGCTGTATGCTGTTATTGATGCTTCAAACATTTCCCGCTATAATCATACATCAAGTCCTGTCCTCATTCTACCCAAATCACCATTACAATTACTAACAGCACCGTCCTAATTCAATATAGAGCACTGATACACAAAAAATCATCTTATGTTTTGTATTATCTTGATGTATATCTATCATCATATATTGTTTCTAAATGCATTAAAATCACTGTATTATATTTTAATGATATTTATGAATGAAGGAAAAATTTTTAGTTGGGTCTGCCAAAACCATGATAGTATTCATTATGGTTGAATTTGTTACTGTATGCCACACACACAATAATACATTAAATGTTTTAAAATGGATGTACAGTAACTGCATACTGCTGTTTATTTTTAATTAAACATTTCTTGGTAACCAGACATCAACTTGTCTTTTAATTAAAATATTACTTTTACATTGCCACTAACATTATCTTCATTCAATATACACAAAACACTGTACACAAAACAGTGCATTAGATAATATTTCTACGTGTAAGTCATATATAACACAATTTACTGTAGAACAAATTTGCATTAAGATCATTATTTATTTTATAGTGGTCTTTACTTGGAGGGGAAATTTTCAGTTAGGTCCACCAAAACCATGTTCTTTAAATAGAGGGAATCTTAAATTGGAGGGAACGGCTAATGATTAAAGATATTCATTCAACGGGGCCGCAAGATTGTGGTCTTTAGTTGGAGGTGGTTTTTAATTGAAGGGAGACCTGTAATTATTTTAATAAATATATGCTGACACCTACGGTACATATTATGTGGATTTATTATTAATGTTCGTATCACATTGTATTTTTAATGTTAGGCCTATATATTTTTTAAATCCACCATGCGCTTGTTTTTGTATTGTCATGTACATTTCAACTTTTTGACAATTATAATTTTCACCCGATTCCACCTAAATAATATGTGTCAGTTTCGGTGACAAATCACGATAGCCATGATGACGTCACCAAACCTGCTTAGTGGATTCTGATCAGATGATTGATGGTGGCACCAGAATAGAAGTGTAATTGGCAGCATTTTATTTGTCACCGAAACTGACCATTTATGTAGAATCGGTTGTTAATTTTAATATTTAAGATTGATTTTAAAAATGTTTAGAGGTATAAAATGCTGTATAAAATAACAAATAACTATTATAAAAATTGGGCAAAAGGTATAGGCCTAATGGTCTAGCCGGTCCTGAGTAGTTATTTGATCAAAATTTAAACCCTTAAATTAAAATTTGAAAAAATATTTTTTAAATTATGCACGTGCTATTTCCCGGCTGAGGAGCCAATTTTTTAACCATGGTGAAAAAATATGTACCATCCCGCATCCCACCCACCCACAATGACCGGACCACTTGCAAAATGCTTCCAATGGCTATGAATGTGCATAGAACATTAAGTTTTTCATTAATTCTTACTTGACGTATTTCCGAGCGGTAAAGAAATGAAAACCACCAACTATTCAACCCTATGCCCTTCATTTCACTTCATTTTCGAGTTGCATTGTGATTCGACTTTTTCGAAATTAGTTGGTTATTTCTTTAGCTATAGTCAGCTAGCCTTTCTTTATATGCAGGAACTCTTCACATTTGAGGACAAGAAGCATTATTATTGTGGTAATTTTCTTTATCAGTTTGGCATAATTGCTTATTGTTGTTGCTGTTGATACTTTTATTATTACCAAGCTGTAAACAAAGCATGTGCCAATTATGCAAACGACTCGTTTCTTTGATTTTTATTAAATTCTTCGGTTATTTCTATAGCCGCCATTCTTTATGAAAGTCCTCTCAATTTGATGACGAACAATTTTGAATGAATCAGTTTGGTAAATATTGTTGTTGCTCATACTTACATTATTACATACAAGCTGGAAGTTGGCATGTGATAATACCAACGCCTCATCCTTTCTTTGATTTCTATTGCATTCTCCTCTTATTTTTATCGTCGTGTCAGTTTGAGGGGAAGCATGGTATATTGAGAATTTGGAAGAATTCCTTTATCGATTTTTGTGACATATTTATTGTTGCTGATATTCAAGTAACGTCTACATACACCATTATGCCAATCACATTTGTCGTATTCGAGTGGGAACTTTCGTGCTCAACAGAAAGTGCTCAACGAAAACTTTTTCGTTGAATTTGTACTTAAAGGGACTAGCATACTCAACGGACAGGTTCCAATCTAATACGCCAATTATCATTTACTATTAAATTTAATATTATTATAGTTTAATCCTTGTATTATTTATAATAACAGGCCTATATTTATAGCCAGAGCATTAAGGTCTGGCCTAAACACCAAGTAAATAACTGAGATGGACAACTCTGACCCGTGAAGCTAGCCTTTGGTTGCGACTACTTTTATTATCATAATATGATAGTGATTTACATTTTTTGTTATTAATCATAGTAAATAGGCCTACATAATCTGTAGAATCTAAATTATCCTAAGCCGTATATGCATAAGTTAAAGTTGTGATAATAATATTATCTCTTTATATTATTCTCCTGAAGACGGTTGAAGCAAGTCAACCGAAACGTCGAGATATTCTCAACCAACAACAACAGTTCTTTTCAGAACTATCTACGTGGTGTACCGCAAGCATTAATTACCGTATATATTATCTCTTGACTTCAACACAAAATTCAGTACACACACACAATAGGCCTCATATATTTCTAATCTATAATTGTACATATGTCTATTTATTTTATTTTTTATATTTTATTATTTATTAAGTTACCTTGGGCCTAAGCCAAGTTCATAAAATCGCTAATAGGTCAATCGGGTCGCAGGGAAACGATTGCAAAGACAGTGTAGCAATCATATAGTAACTATGCTTTAGGGTTGTAATTACTTTACAAAAAATTATAAAACTCCAGAGTTCCCCCAACCCCTTTAATGTGTTCATCACTTTTACACCCATCCAAACATCTACTGTATAATTTTAATTCCTTCCAAATTCCATTCATCTCAATGCAGGTGCAGGTTGATAAAGGTTGGCAGAGTTGTTGCTATTGCGACTATAAATCAGCTAATATTAATTTTTTAAATAAATTTTATGAGATTAAAGAACATATTTCAGCGGGTGGGTTTGACTTCAAAGTACGGAAAAAAATAGAATCATATTTTCTTACGTAATCATCTATAATTTTAAAAATGAAAATTTCAATTCAATTCAATTCAATTCAATTCAATTTCTTTTATTTGCTACAAGAGCCATCAAGGCCAATATTCGCACAAAGAACAATACAGTAAAACAATAGAATGGTAACACGCATCACGGGGTAGGGAAGTTACTCCATTAAGGTTCAAATGACCCTCATACCACAACCCACGAACTATGCATCCCGGGGTAGGGACGTCACTCCACTAAGGCCCTACTGACCCGCATACGCCAATCCTAATCAAACTATACATCACGGGGTAGGGACGTTACTCCACTAAGGTCCTAATGACCCGCATACCCCAAAGCCAACCTTAATCAGAATATGAATCACGGGGTAGGGACGTTACTCCACTAAGGCCCTAGTGACCTAACCATGATCAAACTATGCATCGCAGGGTAGGGACGTTACTCCACTAAGGTCCTAATGACCCGCAACCCCAAAGCCACCACTAATCCAACTATGCATCGCGGGGTAGGGACGTTACTCCACAAGTTCCTAAGACCCGCATATCCCCACACACATTTAGACATGTGCAAAAGCTGCTTAATCAGAAGAGGTGTGAAATTAGAAGGATCAGTGGATAAAGAGGATGATAAATTCAAAACATAGGCTAGGTTACGAAGAGATAAGGTGTACTGGCGGCTGGAGGGAAGATACAGATGAAGAGGATGGTAATCAGACAACTATTATTCTTCCAAGGTTGCAGAGGGTTGAATATTTAAAACCGGATACAACCGAAGGGATGCCAAATTCATTAAGAACAGATATGTAAGATGAATGGAAAGAGGAGAAGGAAAGAAGCTTACAGAAAAGGTACTCACGTTGAAGAAGGGAGAGATCACATTCTGGGAGGCAACCATAGACACAACATGCATATTCAATGAAAGGAAGAATGTGGGATTTGTATAATTGTATATTGCATACTCATCCAGAAGAGGGAGGATTCAAGAATAAAATATGTTAAGTAGGTTTTATTATCTCTTGAATGTAATGGGTGAAGTTCGTATCAGAGTCTAGACTTGAGAGACGAATGCCAGTTTGTTTCTAAGATTTGGTCATTCAATCGACAATTGGAAGTCCTCGTCACCTTTCACAAATGTCGCATTTATAACCCCAGTTGACAGGGAAGCAAAATCTGTAGATGGACGGGATATTGAGCTATTAGTGCAATGCGCACCGCACAAAATCTTATAAAATACCATCCGAAAATGCCTACTAACAAACGCGTAAATGAACGGGTTTAGGGCGCTATTGCTCCAGCCTAGCCAGGTCGTTATAGGAAAAATTAATTGGGGATACTTAATGCATTGTTCACAGATAGACAACGGGAGTATCACAAAAAATGGGAGCCAACAGATAACAAAAACACCCATCACGATACCTAAAGTCTTCGCTGCTTTATGTTCTCTCTTCATATTGTCTGTCAGATTGTTTCTCATTAATCCGCCACGATGTATCCGTAAATTTACAGTTTTTTTATTATTCGAAGCCAATGTCACGTTCTTTGTACCAGCTAGAATGCCCCGCATTTGGCGTATAGCTGTTAAATAAACTCTTAAGTATGTAAAAACCATGATCACGCATGGAATATAGAATGCTATAACTGATGCCAATAGCAAATACGATGAGCTTCCTGTAAATATACAATTATTTTCAATAAAAGGTGGGTCCACTTTTCTCCACCAAACTATTGCCGGAAAAGATATAGCAGACGAACAAACCCAAACGAACGCGATCAAGATACAGGCAACACGATTTGTCATTTTGGAACGATAACTAATTGGGTTTGTTATCGCCCAATATCGATCAAAAGATATGATACATAAATTAAAAATGGACGCTGTGCAACAAAACACATCCATAGCGTGCCAGATATCACACCAGTTTCTGCCAAAATACCAGTATCCGGATGTGTATTCCACGGAAATGGCGAACGGCAGGACCACAACGCCTATTAGAAAATCAGCAAGTGCCAACGACGCTATAATAAGATTGGTATTGTTTGAGCGAAGACGGTGGTCTTTGAACACTGCCATTATAACCAACAGGTTCCCTAATATTGTCAGCAGATTAATGGCACACAGAGTACAGAGAATAATAGGATGCAGCAGTACTGGCTCGAACTTATCTGTCGATGTAAAACTGACTGAAGCTATGGTTGTATGAAAATATGAAATGTCGGTACCTGTTGACTCGGTAGTTCTCCTAGTCACATTAACTAAAAACGCCGACATGTCAAAAATGAGTTAAATGTTGTCACGTAATGTATATAAATCTCCTAAGCATATTTTGGAAAGTAAATTTTACAAAACTGAAAAACTGGAAGGTATGCCTTACCAGCAAAAGTCAATACACACGCAACGTTTCTCCAAATACCGTAATCTCCAAAACATTAACATCGAGCTGCGTACTTATCTTCAAAATGAAGGGATGCATCTCAATATAACTGCAACGCTTGTGCAACTAATATTAGTTACATGAAAATAATCTCAGAATCGATTCATTATTTACTACAGAAATTATTTACAGTATTCGATTCTATAACAATTAGCTGAACATATTTTTAACACAGTTATCGTAAATATTCTCGTAAATTACAAGTTGTAATCAATGCCTCAATTCAATCTGGCTAAAGTCAACTGAATGGAACAGAGGTGAAGAGAAGACTTCCCTTCAGGAATGATAAATCTAGGTTTTGTACACTCTCGATATTACTATCGGGCGAGCAAGTATTCAACCACGAGTCCACGTTGACTATGCTTGATGAAACTAAGAGCCATCCGATTGTTTCTCTGTTTTTTTTCTTAACTGCATTCAAACCATAATTAAAAAAATAACCAACCTTCGTTGCTCGTCGACACTTTCTGATTACAATTTGAATGAACGTTTTCATTGTGTTTTTCATTGTATCAAATATCTCCTAATATGGAACACGAACAGGGGCGTGGCAAGGCGTATTCAACCAGTCTACTTTGACCATGGATGAAACCAAGAGCCATCCGATCGTTTTTCTTTTTCTCAATTGCATTCAAGCAATAATTAACCAATCTTCTTTACGCGTCGACACTTTCTGATTTAATTTGAATGAACGTTTCATTGTGTTTTTCATTGTATCAAAGATCTCCTAATATGGAACACGAACAAAGTCTTCTTTCTTTCTTCTTTAGTTAAAAAGGTCACATTAAGAACATAATACACTTTGTGGCCCACATGCCAGATTGCGTGTAAATGTCATAAGTGACATATAGTTTTAGATGTTTCATTCAGTTATTCTATTTCATTACTAACGAACGGATTCGTTATCAAAAAGGTGTAAAAGTTATGTTATATCCAGGGTTGTGCTGAGTATGCAAATGAGGGAAATTATGCAAGTCGCTTGATGCCGATCAATATCTAGGGCTGTGTTAAACTTGTAAACAAGGTAAATCGTGCGTTTTGATGATTGGCCAAGAGTTAGGAATAGTTTGTGAAATGCAAAATTGGGTGTGACTTGGAGGGGGATTTGGTTTTGAGGTGTGCACAAGAGAAGGCTGTCCAAAATTTGGATGGTACAGACTTTTGTGCACATACAGCCTACAGATATAAAATGCCACAATAATAGGCCTATGTGTATTTTTGAGCATTGGACTATGATGATAGTAGGCGAATAAACCAGAATATTGACGACTGCCAGTAAAATTTCACATCTTGGAACCTGTCTCTTATACACATCTAGATGTGTATAAGAGACAGACATAATAGGCTGTTGATTGAAGTTTCTTAGGAGAGTGATATTTTCGGGCACCAGTCCATGTTCTCAAAATGTTCGCACCTCAGCCCCAACCAAGGTTCTTATGCAGTGTTTTGTGACAAAACTATTGGCTAGGCCTCGCAGGTGAAGGTTTATCTCTCTTCCCGGGGGAGAGGGGGAGGGATCGACGACTTTTCTTTAACGAGAGCTCAAAATATGTTTCGGGTAGAAAGGTTTTTTAATGTCATCTTGTCATCTAATCTCAAGCGATAGTCATTGCATTTTTTCGTAAAATTCCTGAGTCTGGAGACGCGTCAGGAAATTGCATCTGGTAGCTATCAAAATTGACATGCAATAACCAACTGTACCATTGACGCTAGATTACTTGGATAAAAAAAGGGGGTTGGGGTGTAATAAAATTCTAGTGTATATATTGCTTAATATTTATCAGAAAATACATCCAAGCAATAGAGCACCATTTCTTCACCAATACTACATATATCCAAAAATTCATAACCAACAAGTTCAAGTATGCTTGTTTGCAAACTTTAGACAAATTTAATGACGTCAGATCAAAGCTATTGCAAAGAAAGGTTCCTACTGCTTTACAGCATAGGAACTAATAAATACCAATTCTATCTTTGCAGTGGAGTGGAGTCTTCCTATGCAAAAATCCATTGCCAGAATATAAATATTGCATTGTATTATATTTTTCGTTTGAGTATAGTTTAAATTGAAAGCTTATTGAAATATGCTATATAATTTTTTTTTAAAGTTTCAAGTTAAATTATGCATTATATGTAGATTTGTTTAACCTGCACCTTAAATGTAGACATGCTGACCAAAATATTTAAAACACACACAGAGGATGTGGCAGACACAAAATGAAAACCAATTTAAATAGTTCTTACAGTAATCTTCGTTCATTTAATTTGCTCCTCGAGATATAAACTGAAATGTTTTCAACGTCACATAATCAGACTACCTGATCACAACACTGAGGGATGCATTACAAGAGGAAGCTCTACGATGTCTTGTACATGTCACACACGGCTAAGCCATTTAAGAGCCATCATATTTTTTTTGTTGCATTACCGCTACCACACCTGCAAGTTCAACCAATCAGGACACAGTACATAAAAACGAAAACATTTTTACAACAAAACTGTTGAATCAAATTGATATGAAATTCCATTAAAGTTTAACATATCAAAACTGAATTTCATAAACTAGGTAGCAAATACATTTGTTTAAAACAATTTCAGATAACAATACAAAAATAATATGTCAGAAACATAATTAACATAATTACTATTCAAAATCTTACAAATATGGATTGTCTTGCACATAAGCTTTGAGTGTATCTGGGTAAAGATTTAGAGAAAATGAAAGTTTATACAGTACCAGCATTTATAATGTACAGTATATGCATTAACAAACAATAATACAAACATTTTTTTCTCACAGACTAAATAATTCCAATCTTTGTGTCTCATAATGATGATGGGATTTAGATTATCAAATATTTCACATCTTGGAACGTAGTCTTTGGACCTCTTTCGATTAAGAATGAAAAAACCAAAATCACGACATGTGAGTGGGGCTCACAAAAATTAAGAGCCACATAGCAAAACAATTTTTATTTATTCAAACGATGATTGATAAACCTTATAATACTGTTTACAATTTCTTAAAACAGTATCGTTAAGTCTCAGATTGTGTAAATCTTCAATAGTCACCCAAAAACCTAAGAATCACAGGTGATCGACAACACATCGAGCTAAGCTTGCGTCGCTTATTTAAGGTACACTGTAGGATAGACTGGCTATTGCTTTGCGATAACATGCTCATTACCAGGAATTCCCATCCCCACTCTTACAAAATACACATTTATATCATTAAACATTATTTTAGAATATATAAACTTGATAGCTGCCAAAATTCCATCCAAAGCAATCTTAAGTTAAAAAAATTCAAAAGCAAAATGATAACATTGAAAATTGATTATTGCTTAATGTTAAGGTTTAGGCCTTATAAACAAGCTGTGACATCATCTTTTGCCCTATGCAATTAATGACCTAACTAACCCAAGCTGAAGGCTGAACAATTAATGCATAATAATTAACCATATTCATTATAAGCACCATTCTAAAATAGTTCCAAAAAAATATTGTGTAACATGTTTCGGAGTCAACTATACCAACAATCTACTGCCATATTTCATGTCCGAAGTTTCGTAAAAATACTGCTACCTATTTTTGATATATCTTTTTGTAATAACATTCATGTACAGTATACCAAAATAAGAAAAAGTGTTTAACATGTGTACTGTTGTTGAAAGGCCAAACACAGGACAGTATAGAGCTGGTCATCTTGTCCACCGAAAATATGGAATGATTTTGACACCAAACTGTCTGTACATGAACATAAGATTATTAAAACAAAAAGTATACCAAAGTTTTCTTTAAAACATGATACAAACTAGCTTAGAGGTAACATATTCATCATTTTCTAAAGAATCAGTTCTTTATTTGATTGATCAATCAATTGATGGATTAATCAATCTTAGCATCCTATCGTAATTTCTTGAAACAATTTGTTCTCTGAAACACCTAATCTCAATGGGCCTTCATTGCAAATAAAACATTTTAATATTTGCTAATAAACTATACAAAACAATATTATACAACAGCAGAAATTACATATACCTAGAGGGCACTATTCAATGTTAATGTTTTTGTTGAGTGCTGCAGAATATGGACATCGTTTGTTCCATTTCCATATAATTGTCGGTGGTTTCCAAGCTGGCTACTGCCAACACACATCTCCATGGTGACAAACTCAACTCAAAGAACCAGTAGCAGACAGTGCTACCATTTGCTTTTTACAGATGAAAATTATGTGAAAAACGAACATTTTTCAAAATGTATCTACAAATAAATACATCAACAGATTAAAACAAAATGAAACTATACAGATTGAGCAAAATGGTGAGAACAAATATTGTAAATTTATTGTAAAATATTTTTGATTATGTAATTTGTTTTTGTTTGTGGTATAAAAACACATTTATAGTACTCTTCAACTTTCTACTAAGAAATTCCTAGTTACAAACTTTTAATGCTGCTTTTTATGGTTGTCTTTTTTAAGGATTGAGTTTTGATTTTATAATGGTTTTTGAAATGGCGATCTACACAATCTTCAGTTAGTTTCAAGAATTAACAGTTAATCAGCAACAACTTTTTTGTACTATAATTTTAAATTTTATATCAAAATGCTGATCACCTGTTGATTCTTATAACACACAAGTATGCAGTCACTAGGGTATAATTTTCTTTCTAAGGAAATGCTAAGCCAAATACATTTAATTTACATTTGAAAACAATCACTTTTTTTTAACTGAACAAAGTTTTTAATTCATCTTAATCTGACAAAATATTCGAAAAAAAATAATAAAAAACAGGGTATTTGTAAAACACTGAAGACTTACACATGAACATATACAGTTTATTTATTTACTTTTTTATATAATATCTAATTATTTTATATTCTATAAGAATTCATTGGTATTTCTGACAGTGTCAGACTGGTCAATTCATTTAGCTTTGAATATTTTTATGATGTCACAACAAATTTTGGTCGAGGTTTACAGATAACAGAATGCGGTTTGTTCAGAGTTATTTTAATAACACAATTAAATCGCACTCCAGCGTTTCAATTACCGTAATTGAAAATATAATAATTCAAGTGTTCATAGTTGCTAAGGAGAGAAGCCATAATCTAGACTTTAATCCACCCCAATTTCATATTTCAAAAGAATACATACCATGGGGTGCACCGATATGTATTCGAGAGCATGTGAAACAAAATGTGTTGAAAGTGATACAAGCCACTTATTCAATATTTTATATTTACGCAATTAGTATATTTGTATACCATACATTAGATGGGAATTATTAGACCAAATTTAGATTAATGTGTACAGTAATAATCTTCTCTATGTATGAAGATATGACTATACAAATAGCTTTACAAGTCAGTTTTTCCAAAAATGTAAGCAAATTGCTGTTGTAGTGGGCAGACCACAGCTTATAACACTGATATGATCATAACATTATTATTGTCTGCACGTATGTGCATTATTGTAGTAAGAACACAAAAATACAGTTCAACTATCAATTCGTGACTCCTTCAATTCCAAGAATAGGTTTTCAAAGTACTAGCATAATGTCTTGGAGATGGAACCCCAAGATCACCCAAATTTTAAGGTCCCAAAGGTTGCACTTGTATTATAAACAGATTGTGTTTTGACGAGTTTTTGCAATACAGACATTGCTTCGAAATGAAATATTAAATATAGCGCAATATAATCATAAAAATCATTCTATAGTGAAAGACAAATGATTGATGTACATTGTCTTCTACCCTGTTGCACTTGCTGCGTCCAACGGCTGTCGGCTGACACGATTTTAAGAACGCAACACCATGCACGCAACATTGTTTACAATGACCATCCATTCAGACTGCCACCGATAATGAGCAGACAGCGTCACGTTGTCTGGTGTTCACAGGGAGTGGAGTTGTATTTGCATTCTGACGCAGTCTGTGCCCGGCTTAACATATCTTTCATTATTGTTTGTTTATTCCAACACAGCATTGTCCAACCAACAAATTTTTCTCTGGGGATTTCGAAACAGTACATCTCCCGAGGTAACTAAAAGGGGTCTAAGCACCCTCTACCTCCCCCACCCCCGTTCTAAAGATATTTTTAAAATCTACATCTTATTAACCAATCCCAGGTATTTCATCCAACACTCCTTCTGTGTCTTAGAAAAATATGCACAACATATCAACAACGTAGCTTGAAATTCTGGTTTCTACCAGAAATCTAGGATGGCCTCTGTTTCAAATATTTGACCTTTTTTCTGTATCCACTATCGTTCTTGTGGTTTTTGGTTTTCTAATGGAAAATTAGTGCACGGCTTAAGATAGGAAAATAATGCAGGAGGTAAATTGACGACATCACAAAAATATTGAATAACAATGGCTTGCATCCTTGTTTCATACTTTCTCATGTCAAAACTACACAAATCAGGACTGGGTCAATTCATTTCATGTGCATTGAACAGTACAATGCAAGACAATGTCTTATTTATTTTACACATGAAATATCTTTATTATTACTATAAAAGAAGAAAATCTCTTCGTTTATAATGGTTTTTGAACTGGTGATCTACGATCTATGATCAACTTCAGTTAGTTTCAAGAATTAACAGTTAATCAGCAACAACTTTTTTGTACTATAATTTTAAATTTTATTTCAAAATGCTGATCACCTGTTAATTCTTATAACACATAAGTATGCAGTCAATTGTTTCATACTCTCTCATGTCAAAACTACACAAAATCAGGATTGGGTCAATTCATTTCATGTGCATTGAACGGTACAATGCACAAAGACAATGTCTTATTTAATTTACACATGAAATATCTTCATTATTATTCCAAAAGGATCTCTTCCTTATCAACATTCAGGGTACACACAGTGTCCATTCTTCAATGCTGTCAACTAAATTGGTCATTCTGCTATGGGGAAACATGGGGCGAGCTATCTTTACCAGCGGTAACACTTCTGCTAAATTTCTTATATCTCTAGTGCTTACGACCTGAGAATATATACGGACATTTACCACCATTAAGCTGCTGCTGCCGCCTTCGACGGTCATTATTCATTACTCAGGTTAACCACCTGAGCCAAGTCTCCACACTTCTTTCAATATCAAAATTCTTTACAAACCTACCTATAACTACATTCTCTACCTAGCCTAACTGGGTGGCTTCTCCTGGAATATATACAAGTTGTTAGTGGCTGCCACAGCGATGATGTTTTCTTTGGGGTGCCAGGCCGTGTGCAGAATCTTGCGGTTGAAATCTAGGCTATCGACGCTCATCTCATCCTTCTTTCTCTTCGTTCCTGTACAAACTTTGCGGGGTTTTAGCACCTGGAGGGGTTTCATGTTTTCCTTAGAAGCTTCCAGCGTCAGATCCCGCTTGGACGTGCGGTCAAACATGCGGAAGAAGTTGTTATAGGAGCCAGTCATAATTGCACTGCAAACAAAAGCAAACTTTAGATTAATACAATATTCAAAGTAATATACAACACATTTATATGACTGTTTTTCTCTTGGTACCAGCCGATATTTAACTGGCAGCCGCACCATCGGTTAACCTGTCTTTTTTCCCTGCTTTTATTCATACCAATTTTAAAGTCTAGAAATATAAAAACTAGAAATCTTTTCCTCCGTTTATATATATTCATTTATCCCAAGGAGGACAACAGTGTCAGAATTTGGTAAACAAAAAGGGAGAAAGTTCAGAATAATATCAGATGGTGATGAGATAACTGTTACACCATGTTGTACAATTTCAACTGTTATAATCTCTTCTTTTTTTTTCATTTATTCATTTATTTTTTGTATAAAATAGTCAGTGGCACTGCTGCTTTTGCTAATCTTTGGCACTGTTTTCTTATAATTTTTGCCTTTGTAATTTTTCCTTGAAATTTTTTCTGTTTTTTGTTTTGCTCCTCTGTAATGTATATTTATATAAAATTAAATAATTAAATATACCAATTCTGGCTAAAAGGTTTTGTAACACTGATATGACCCACCTGTCATTTCCATTCCAAACACACTCAAATTTATCAAAGATACAATCATTTTCATACAAAGAGCATAGTTTGCTACGTAGGTACTCGTGGACTTGAAAGGTTTCTACAGGTGTACTATCCATGTGCAGGTCCCACACCTTCACAGACAGGTAATCCCTCGATATAAGGTAACGACCACTGTGGCTGAACTTCACATCAGAAATTGACGATATAATTTCAGAGAAGAAAGATCTGTTACTGGGATCCTCTGGTTCCTCAAATACTGTGGAAAGGCAAATTTTGTAATGAGCCAATCAAATTGCATGTTTCAAATACTGTGGTGAGGCATGTCAAAGTAGTTGCAAAATTTAAATAAAGATATTAATGATGATAAAGGAAAGAACATAATGATGATAAAAGAGGAATGAAAAAGATATGACAATGATGAATATAAGGCGGCAAAAAAAAAAAAAAAAAAAAAATGTGTTACCAAATCAGAGTTGCAGTGTAACTGGATATCAAGATTTTCTTTTATAATGATTATGATAACGATAATAAAGATGATGATGATGATGATGATAAAGATGATTAGGAAGAATATTTTTCATGTGATCTCACTTCGAGCATGTTGGTCACAGAGAGCAGCGGCACGCATATCACAGAGTCTAATGGTTCCTTTGCTGCTGCTATAAACAAAAAGGTTGCATTGCTTTGGATGAAACTCAGCAGCTGTTATCACCTCTGTAAGTTCCTCCATGTTTGCTGGTTTAATATCAACAATATCTATAAAGCAACAGTTAAGGACAAACACAATCTTGGTCATCGTTGCAAACACCATATCCATAGGCCTTGTTTTCGTTTAAAAATGAAACAAGACTAACCTGTAAGTTTGATTGTACAGTTGAACTTGCCTAAAGTCAAATCCAAAATGGCATTGAATAATTGTACAACTTAGATAAAATTTGACTTACAGGTTGTTAATTAATGGAAAACACGACAATTTGGCATGTAAAATATGATCAACTTTGACTTAAGCAAGTTAACTGTAATTCTATCTCATAAAAAGGAACTAACTGAAAGAACTGTTATGTATTTATGAGGTAGAATTAGAAAGTAAGGCAGCTAAAACTGAATTATATTGTGCATCTCATTAAAAGTTGATAGCTCAACTATTAAAATCTCAAAATCACATTTTTACTTTCAAAAGAGAGCTTCATAATGAACTCAATAATACCTCTTTATCTTTCAAAACTATTTTTGTCTAACTATTGTCCAGCGGGGTATAGTTTTACATGGAGTTAAGTTAGTTTAAATCAACCTTTCTTTTTTCTTTTCATTTTTTTTTTGTACGGGGGTGGGGGTTTCATAGGAAAAAGCTTTCCTGGTTTTGAATGCTCCTTTCCATTTCAATTTATCATCTCTGATCTACATATTTTTTTTTTTTATGTATGAAGTTGATTTGGAATAAAGTTGACTTGAAAATCAGGAATTCAATGTTCCTATTGAATTTTTTTTCCAAATTGAAAAAAAAAATGAATTGCTCATTAAAAAGAACAGCTTATGGGATTAACTTTCAATGGTTTAAAGACATTACAATACTAAACCACAGAAACATATTTAAATTTACTGGTAGAAATTTAATGTTATTTATGCACACATAATTATTGGTATTATCTCCTATGGAGAGCAGCTTAGCTCAGTCAGCTTAACTGGTGGTAGCCACTGTGTGTGCGCTTAACTGTGGAGATCTCTAGGTCCCAGGTTCAATTCCCATTGATGCTCTCCTTGTACTTCAGCTGGAGACTGTTTAACAGCCAGTGTTAGGTTCAGTTCTATCCATGAGGTCAGTTAAGTGTTGGAGGTGATGATGAGTGAGAGATCTGTCAACACGATGTTGTTTCAGTCGCCAATCAAACAGATAAATTATCATCATCAGTGTCGCATCGGATTTTAAAACAAGCAAGCATTAGACAATTGCTATGATTTGAGAAAAAGTAAATGTAAATATAAAACGTAAAAATATAAGCCTAGACATGTATCACTGTGTACATGAGGACAACCACACAATCTCTGCATTGGTAGCCTATTTCTTTTTTTTTTTAACAGCCTAAAAAGTAGGCTGTGCACATGTGCTATGTACACGGCGGATTCCGTCGCGTACCGGCAGCTTTTGAAACCCCTGGAGTTTGCCGAATTTTAGTTAACGTGGTATGGTACAATTGACAAAGAGTCTGACCCACAGCCGTTGTCATTGTCTTTTCTGATTTTAAAATGAACAAATTTAAATACTTGTACTCTTTATATCTACAACAGAACCAACACATCAAAGAAGAATGAACAACCATTATGGTAGTTAGTTGTACACACACAATCGCTCCTAGGCCGAATGACAAATATTTTAAACCACATAGCAAGTAGTGTAGAATAAACTCTATTATGGTCAAGAAGTTAGCCTCAAAGCTTATCTAATTTTTGTTGGTTACGCACCACTGAATTGGGGCTGTCACTTTGACATGTCTACCGATTTATTGAAAAGGCGACACATTGCAACACTGAGAGGAGGCAGTCCCCATGAGTATTAACTCATAGCCTCCTTATATCATTAAGGGAAACATATTGTTTGCCCTTCGCATATTCATCATTATATAATTTTTAAGTCAATACACATATTTATCATATTATAATTATCAGAATAGGATATTAGTAGTCATATAATGAATCCAATTGACTGAGAACATACGATACAAAGTGTTCCATACATCTGTCATACTTGTTCGCGGAAGGCCTCAACAATCATCGCTAAGCTTACACCAACTGCCGCCGGGCACATTTCTTGGACCTCGCATAGGCCTAGGCCTCCTCACCTAGGCCTGGATTTGTTTGTTTGAAAAACGTTTCAGAACTTAAAATTGTGATACATTTTGCTCAATAGCACTTCCATCTCGAAAGACACCGTCCATTCTCATCTTTTATAACTACAGACTTTTGTTAATGACTTAAAGTACCAAAAACAGATTGTCGCAGCTGCACTGCTCTTGCCTATGGCAAAAATATAACATTGGTGGCACGCTTTATGATAAAAAAAAAAATGAAAAACTATATTTTTCAGTCATTTTTTTTTTTAGCATTTCCTGGGCAAATTAGACGTTTTTTGGGCATGTAAAACATCAGAAGCAGGCCAAATACCAGGGTCGGGTGGTGACGCTAAACAAGTATATTGTTTTTATTATTAGCAAGTTAACCACATAACCCTAGCTAGGCCAGGCCCATTACGTTCTCTCTGAGTGGGTAACCCAGCCTAGGCCTAGCTAGTGGCTAACACTGTGAAAGAAAGAACTGCCGACTTGTATGGGTTTGTCCTAATTTCGTGGGCTATTACATTTAATTCATACTCATATTTTAATAGCACATACGATTGTGAAAACATAGTGATTTGAATGTGTGGTTTAATATACTGTACATAATAAACTTGTAATTAGTGTAAACATGGAAGTATATTGTTCTATGTCTACTACTGACGTTCTCGCGATAAAAAAAAAACAAAATGTCGGCAAACTTCAAAACAAAATCCAAATTTGCCTTAAAAAAACAACTCAAAAATAGTGGTAGGGGATATATGTTTTATCGCGTACGACTTAATTTTTTTATCTAACTGAAAAAACAAACATTTCTTGCACAACTACATGTTCACCAATAACTATGGGACTCAATGTATACCCGCCGCAAAGCACCGTTTAGGAGCCTATTTGTTTACAAACATACCAACATGTTGTGCCCATACATCTCACACACACATTTCATATCTGTATCACCCCAATAGTTCCACTGTGACCTAAGGTCACAAAGGAACTGAAAAATGAGGTCACAGGAAAAACATATATTTGGATAAACATATGTTTAAAATACAGTATTGTAAATTATCAAAGGATACTGAAGCTCTGGTCTGTAATACCTAGGTGCCAAAGGTTAATACGGAGGTCATCAGCTGATATGTACGTCTCTACATCACTGTTGACCGATATAGAATTAATATGGTATGTGTGAGCATTAGCAAATATTCTCCTAGGGCTGGCCTCTACCATTAATTCCATAGGGGTGGAATGAGGAATACATAATGAATGAATGCTATTATTTTCACGAATGAGACCGTCGTCATCTTTTAAGTTGAATCCTACCCATCTTCTGTCACGTTCTGATACTTTCCACAACTTGATTGTCTTATCTGGGGATAAGAGGTGAAAAAAAAATCCAAAAATGAATGATAGGAGAAAATCATAGGCCTATTTAAAGTCCCAATTCAGAAGATAGGAAGCTGCATGTATTTAATTAATTATTAATGTGCTTACCGTTTGTTGAAAGAAGGAAGTGTGCATTATTGTGTCTAGGTAGCCACTTGATTTTGTTGATTTTCTCTTCTATTTCTAAACTCTTGAGATAGTCAAACTCTGGCTCGTGACTCTGGAAAGTGCTATAAACATTGTATTCCCCTCGTGAAGGGTGCTGGGGATCAAGCTAGAGAAAAAAAAATTAAAAAGAAAAAAAAGATGCATTGCCAAGAAATGAATCATGATGATAAATGAGAATTTTCATTTTAATGAAGTACTAAGTGTTATGTAAACATACTTGTGCGTGCATGCCATCATGTTATTTAATGTGTGTGCATGAATAAATTTTTATGATGAAATTTACATCAGGCACCTTAATTACTCTTATTTTCAATAATTTCTGTTTAATAATCATTAACTTAGGTACTCACTGAATCTTCTCTCTGGAAGATGACAACCCTTCCTCCTTTATCACCCGTTGCCAATAGCTCTCCATCATGATTGAACTCAACTGTTGATATTATATCCGCTGTTCGAAGAAAAAAACAAGAATTCCTTGATATTGTAAAAGCAGCTTGCTAAAGAACTAAATGCCTAATTGTTCAGTCTACCAACATTTATTGATAAATCAACCTTCTAGATGCTGTTAAAAATGTAAAAACAACTCCTTTAAATGGCTATGCTGTAGAAAGATGTGACATTATCACTTCTTCCTAGATTTCTCAAGTCCATACATACAGTAATGTAAACCCCCATAATGTTTACAATTACAACATGGTTTACATTTTACTGTACTAAAATCTATTTTTATGGGCATTCATTTTCATACTTTCCACACTAAACTGTATCATTAAAATGTAAACCAAAAAACTGACATAATATTCAGCCTAGGTCAGTATTAATTTCTGTCCACACTCAAATTGTATTTGACAAAAAAAAACTGTTCATAGTCAAAATGTGCCTATACTGTATATGGTCATGATGTGATGTCATCATCACCATATTTAAGCATGTCACATGCTTTTGTCAAATAAAATCTACAATAAAAATAAAATCGTTTTAGTAAACATGTACAGGAGGATTATGTCAAAAAAAAAAACAACACATTTTTATTGTGCATATTACTGTTTTCTCTGACAGAGAACATCATTTCTTCAGCATTTGGGGGTTTTTTAATCCAATTTTCAATGTTTTTTTATTTTTTTTCATGTGAAATGGCCAGAAAAAATGAAATATTAAATAATACATTGAATTAAATTTTTATTTTAGTTGCTCATGTATTGGCAACTAATCTCTTCCATATTCTTTTTAATTTCTAAAGCCCTGTGCAGCCCTTCAAATTTTGTTTGACAAAAATATGTGATATGCCTAAATATGGTCATGATGACATCTCATCATGACATCAAATAAATGTTTGAATAAGCGCCGCAACAAACATGATTTTTGTCGCTAAGTCCGCTCTCGAAAGAGTGCTGCAGCGCTTAATCAAGAGTCCTGTGTGTAATGAAATGCTTTGAGAAACAGGGTTTTAAATACAAATGTATACTGTACCAGTGTTAAAATGAATAAATAACACAATGAAGACACATGCATTTCTTTATGAAAGTTTATCTTCTATGACGTAGAACCTATGATAGGCCTACCAACTACTGCACGGGAATAAGCGAGATATGTAACATTGGAACAGGCATGCAAAGCGCCATGCCAATATTTCTTTTTAAACGCCACTCTTGAATAAGCTCAACTCTCGAATAAACGATACACTGAAACTTCAAATATGCTTATAAGCGCCGCTGCGTTTATTAGCATTTTTGGTAGATACTGTCAGAATGGTCACCTATAATCTATTGTATGTAAAATTAGATGGCATACTCTAGAAATGGCGAGATTAGAGAATCATTGTGCAGCCAATTCTAGTTTGTCAGGAAGGAAGCGATCACTCGGTGCAAGCCTTTTAAGGAAGTTATCAAAGTAAAACGTCAACTACTTTGCCCTACAAAAAACAATGAATACTATACAAACCTTCAGTCACATCATCTTCAACAGTTCCTTTTAATTGTGAGAAACACCAGCTTGTTTCACCTGCACCTAAAAAACACATAAATCAACAAAATTTAAACTATAGTAACACCATAAATTTACATACAAAACTTGAGATACAGTAGTTACTGTACCAGGTCCCATATTAAAATTTCCACTATGGAATTCATTTCTCATACCTTTGAGAATATCTGAAAAATCTGACAAATTCTAAATACAATTGAAAAAATACTATGTTTCCATTCAGTCCATGTAAAATCCACTTTCTTATATTTGCAAGGTAGTTAGTTTCGAAAAAAACTCATTAATATTCATGAGTTAATGAAAAATTAATATTTATGACTATAATTAATCAATGTGGTGTACTGTACTGTACATTTGAATGAACTTCCCATTACTTTGGACATGGTATAGTATTTATTTACAACAACCCCCCCCCCACCCCAGATATTGTTTTCAACTAAAATGAGAATACTTGATAGGCCTATGTAGTAATATTTTCAACTTTTGTGTTATTTAGCAAATTTTTAAAATACCAAATTGGTGTGTCAAAAATATTAATTTGCCTACAGTATTTATCAAATAATGCTATTTTGATTGCCAATCAATTTTGGGCCATAAGAACTCTCTCCCCCGTGGACCTACAGTACCAAAGATTTTTTCCGGCACCGTGACTAAGGCTCCAGTCAGCTCAGATGACTTTCAATGATTTTAAACAATTTTCATCAAATTTTGGCTAAAGAAAATTCAATTTGCTAAAAAAACATTTGCCTTTAGCAAATTTACCTTAAAAAAAAAAAATGTTCAGTGAACCAATTATAGGCTAGGCCTACATTATGCAACTACACAGTATGCACAGTGGCTGTGGTCACCATACTTGTGACTGGATAAAGGGATTCAGGGTGCAGCCTATACACCGGTCATCAACAATTCCAGATCACAAACCTAGGTTAGGCCCAAGATAGCCCAATTAATTAGCCTAGGGTACAGTAGGAGCGGTTTGCTGACCTAATATTAGTAATTTTACTCAAACACACACAATACAGTGCTGTTCTAGGTTTCCTACGACATTCAAGCAATAGTTTTGGTTGTTTAAATAATTTTTTTCATATTATGTTCATTCATACACATCTGAAACATAATTCCTATTTGAACCCTCTTCGCTCAAAACAATAACAAACAATTATTTTTTGGGCCCTCGGGGTCACGTGAGTGGCTTTACAAACATCAACAATACGCACATGGTTGGTAAACTGGTTGAAACTTGCTGTGCGACGTCTGGTTGCCAGTACTGTACCATTATAGAAAGTACCGCTATGAAGTGTTATGATTTTAGAATAAAAACTTGTAATTTACTATTTTTTATTGGAATTTAACTGTAAAAAGGCTGTCATCTGCATAAACATTATATCACATGGTATTTCTCCGCTCTGTTCTGTTTGGTACATGATGTTGCATGCTTCGCACAGTAGGTTGAGAGAAGTAATGACTGGGCCTACAATTACCAATATTTTTAGCACAATATTGCCCATGATTACGTTATTGGTTGATTGAATAATAAATAAATATGTTCGCTACATATTTTATAATACAGCATTTACTGTAGATTTTAATACAAACTTTACTAAAATTATAGTTGAAAATTTAACACATTATATTATTATGACCATCCATCTACATGCCAAGCCAAGCTACAGTATAGGCAGGGATGTCACCACGCTGGTCGGCGGTGGACGGGCCCGTCCAGCACTCAACATTTCCGACCAGGATTTACAGGCTCCCGACCACCACTATTATTTCAACAGTTTACAAATTGTAACAAAATAATTAGTTTACCTAAACAATAGACAAGCTAAATTGATAGATAAAGACAATAAGAATACAATAAATGTTTCTGTGGTTACGTTAATTGTAACAAAATACTGCACTGCCCTGCTATTCATCGCTAACTTAACAGCCTAGGGCCAGTTGAGTCATAGCGACCATCGTGGGCCGGCATGACACGGTTGCTCTGTACACATTCAAAGGTTAAAGTTGAAATCGTGACCATTCAAGTGTTTTATTATGAGATCATGATCCGGGGCAGGAAGATTATTAAACATTTACGAAACCTGATTTATGTTTTATTTCTTTACTTTCTTTTCATTTTGGATTTTAAGTTTTTCACTTTTAATTATAATTGATATATAATGTGTGTAAATGGACAAAAAATAAATAAACGAGTGCACATGAATCAGTGACATACACATTCATCGTGGTAATCGTCAAACATGTGAAATTACGGCAAACAATGCGGCTGGGTACAGTCGGATCGACGCTTTGTCACCAGGATTTGTTCATTATTATTTTTTAATCTAAAACAAAGCATGTCAACTATTGAATTTAATTAGGCCTACAGTAAGTCTCATCTTCATCTGTTTTGTTGCATTCCTCAAATTCTGGCCTAGCCTCCCTAGGCCTACCTGGGCCTGGCCTCTAGGCCTACCTGGGCCTAGCAAAAAAAAAATCGCGTCAGCTAGCCTTGGGCATAGGCCTGCTCGACTTACTTAGGCCTTTTGGTTTTTAAGAGCTTTCACGAATACGGCGACCCCCCCACCCCGGGAAAACGGGAGGGGGGTGGCACCCCGACCCCCGGGAAAACGCGGAGTGATCGCCGACTGGCACTTCAAAAAGCTGGTGACATCCCTGGTATAGGCCTAGCCAAGCCAAGCTAGGCCTAGCCAAGCCATCGTTGTCAATGCTAAAATGACTTTGTTTAGAGTATTAACTATTATCGATTCAATGTTGGAATAAACTTTTAGTTTTTTGGGGCGGTCGGCGATCGTAAACAAAACAGTCAAAGTTCAAGAAGTTCAATATCTGATGTTGTTGCTCAGAGCGTCTTCATCGGAGAGGCCACACCTCTAAACTGGTTGTCAAACTAGATTAGCCGAGTGTCAACCAACAATTAGGTTAATTTCACATGCTTGAGCTGCGATGACGTCAGATCGCCACCCAAAGCTAGCTGCTTTGGCTAGTTGCACATGTTTACTGCAATTACCACTCGAGTCAGACGCATGCGCACGCAACGGTAACCGCAAAAACAGTTCGTATCAACACACATGGAAATTCTGTCATGTTCTGTCACTGCAACCTTATCTAGGCCTATGCTATGCTAGCCTAGGCGACCTACGTTTTTGGCTTTCGTGTTTTCTCAAGATTTGAACGTTCTTAATTAGATTTATTTTACGTGTCAAACGGTCTATATTAAGCGTCATGAGAGCACCGAGGCCAAGGCTGCAAAAGGGCAGGCAAATAGTGGCCATTGTCGTGCTTCATTTTCAGGGGCACCAAGGCCAACTGGGAGGGCACCGGCGGCAATGGCCACCGTTAAACTCGAGGCCTGCTTATGTAACGTTGATATTATTTAACCCACTTGCAGTGCACGTGCACATATCTGGGTAAATCTAGTTCTAATAGCCATGTATCAGTCATGCATCAAGAGCACATTATTTACTTCTATCTGGACAAATCTGATGTGACACTACAAATCAATACCGAGTACTTTGTAACAGTGGATTATAATGATGAAGTGTAAAAATGGTTTGGACTGGTAAAATAACAATACTGTACAGTAGGTTGAATATGTAATCAGCTTCCGGCCTTCACTGCTACATCAGCCTTGATTTGTATTTAATGTACTGTAACATCAGGTTCATCAAGATATTAGAAGTATAGTATACTGCTCCAGATTCAGAAGTATAATAATAATGCTCAAGGATGAATATTCATGAGTAAAGTAGGCTAGGCCTATACAACACAGACTACAGCACCTCCGTCAACAAAGGATACAGCAGGACGCTTATGAGTATTTGGAAGGCTTGCCAATGCCCACAAAAATTTACTATATTTGAACAGCAATATATGATTAGCTTCCTGACCTGATGTTTGATATCCGCTTTATCCAGTCCAATGACTGCTCGGAATCCGTTACATGTAATATGAAATAAACTCACCTGCCATTGTAATAATCAACAAATGTCCGATGCAAAATGCCACTTAGATACACAATTAACTTGTCATGACTTTTTCAAAATATTTGCAAGAACGATTGTTAAGATCAATTCATGATGAATTCAAGAAGCATTTTCACTCCTATAAAATGGCGAATTTACGAGAGGAAATGTCTAACGTGACGTCATATCGATTAACTTGTTGGAATATTTTCCTCCTCCACTCTTATAATAATTGTTGTTAGAGGGCAGTAGTGAAAGCAAAACCATGTAAAGAGTACTGACGGTTATGTTTTTATTTTCTATTTCGCCATAGAAAATACTTATATTACAAGTTAAAAAAATACTCTCACTTGACTATAACTTCACAAGTCATAAATAGTGTGGACTCATTCCAGGAGATTGATTTTAGCGGCAGTAGAAATAGGCACTTGATTAGGTCTATTTAATATAAAGTTCTAAATCATGCTTCTTATTTTTGGAAATTAATAATTTTCTTCGTAAACTCTAAAGTAGAAAGCGTCACATACATCACTTAGGTGACTCTTTAATATCGGAGTGTACATGAAGGACTAGAAAACCACACTTAAAGCCAGAATCGGGAGGAAACATTTTTTTGCCATGTTGGTATGTTTTTTTTTTTTTTGTTTTTTTTTAGCTTTTACAGATTTATTTTTTGGGAGGGGGGGGGGGGGGGAGAGGATGGGGTAATAACCATCTTTCCCTTCAGTTTTTAGATAAGCCTATTAAAAAATCTGCATGTCATTAATCGTTCCCGACTTTTTCGTCAAATATCCTTTTTTATGTCAGAACGTAATCAATTTTTTTTACTATTAATACAACATTTACTTCTCGTTTTTATAGTATAAATAATAACGAGCAATTAATGACATTTGCATTGGCGAAAAATCCATAATTGTCTTAAACTATTATTCCCGAAAACGTCTTTGATAAAGTAAATCCATGCTTAGTAGATTAGAATATCCGTAGGTATGCAGTATGTAAAAATAAACGTAACGTAGCCGTAAACGTAAGAGAAAAAGTAACGTGAAATATTATGTGCAAATGACGTAGGCCTAAAGTAAATGTAAATGCAAAGTAAAGGTAACAGCAGTTTAAATGTGAACACATAAAGAAAAAAATAACAAAAGGTACAATCAGATTCGGAGCAATCACACAAACTACCGTAATGAAAGCCCTTAAATAATAATCTGAAGATCACTTTAATAGCAAAAATCAATAAATTTCTCGAGCCAACATTTTGCAAATCGATCAAATTTATTATAAATAATATCTTTACACAATACATATTTAAAGACTTAATTATACTATAATTATTGGAGAATACATTTACATGGTTGTCTATTATACGCCCTATATTTTTTTCATTTTTTTTTAAATAGCAGGGAACACATAATACTAGCTTCAAGGTTATTCTATTTTCCATGATAAATATTTCGCATGTTCTATTAAATGTATTACTAAATAGGCCTACTTCAATTATTCTGAACATTGATCAGAATGTTATAACTCAATGTTATTCGGAATAATACGCTGCCATTGTGCGTGTAATAACCTATGCCAATGTTTTGAATTCCCGTAAGACGGATCAATACTATTGGCCTAATGATGATGGTCTGTTTCCGAGCGTCGTTATAACAATAAATACATACATAATTTTCTTTGATATGACTACATGCAAATAATAATTTGGTTTTTATATTTTTCTCGTAAGTGTATTAATGTGTTCTATAAAGCGCATATATTTACATTGACGTTAATTTTGTATTCGTTGTCATCATATCGTCATTTTTAAAAAATTGTTATCATTATAACCATCATCATAGTCATATGCATCATAGTCATCATCATCATCAATATCATCATCATCATCACATCATCATCATTATCATCATCATCATCACCACCAAAACCGCCACCATCCTAAACCTCAACATCATCATAATACATAAATAATTTTCTTTGTACTGGTATAGTATAACTATACATAGGGCTTAAGCATTATAATTTGGTCATCATTGTAATAGTTTTCGCGTTCTATCAAGCGAGTACATTTCCAACATTAACGAATTTTTATAGTTACCATAACAATCCTCCTCCTCCTCATCATCGACATCATCATTACTATTATAATTTTCATCATCATCGTCGTCTACGTCCTCGTGATCATCATCATCTTCTTCTTCACATCATCATCATCATCGACATCACATTATTATCTTTCTTTCTTATTACAATCATTATCATTATCTAGATAATTTTAAAACTTTTGTTCCAACATAATAACTTTCACTAAATATCTACATCATACATCAACATATAAATATAAATTATTATCAGCATTATCATTGGCATTGGCATTATCAGTGTCATTTTTAGCATCATCATCATCATCATCATCATCATCATCATCATCATCATCATCATCATCATCATTATCATCATCATCATCATCATCATCACTAATATTTTTGTTATTATTATTATTATTATTATTATCATTATTATTATTATTATTATTATTATTATTATTATTATTATTATTATTATTATTATTATTATTATTATCATTATTATTAGTACTTATACTGTAATTATAATAAGCCTATATGAAAACCCATTTCATGAAAGTTTTTTTTACGATACAACAATGATTAATAAAATTCATTCTCAATCTGAGATTGTTCTTTAAAAAAGTGCAGTGTTAAATTGCTCACTTGTGGAGTGAATAGATAGCCTGAGTAAAAATTTATTAGTATGACTGATAACGGTTACCGGGTGTACCTCCGCCATAACTCTCTCCCACCCTCCACGCTACACACCCACGTACCTCATATAATGTAAAATTATGATATTATTATTGATCATAATATTGCGTAAGGGTGGAAATTGGATATGGAGAGGCCTTCACAAATTCCAGGCAGAGATTAGTTTCATCGTTAACTGTCAGTCAATTATGCATATCTAACAGTCCACTAATATGCACCAATTGATATACGTTACACTAATTTGTTTTTATAGATAGACGGTCTCCCAATCGCTAAGTATATGATAATTAGTCAATAATTGAAAATAACAATAATAGTACTGAAGATTATGATATTATAATAATGATAGCATAATAATTAATAATAATAAGATGAAGAATGGAGTCGATGCACAGCGCCGACCACCGGGCCCGTGTCCGAGTCAGCAACGACTATCTACACACAATTTTGAAAATCATACTTTTCTGTCAATGATGTTATTATGTAATTGATTTTGATTAATTAAGTTGTTACCTGTAAAGCATTTGTATGAATGAGGCTCTTAGATATTACTATTAGAACGCTCGAGTACATCTGTGTCACGGTCGTTTGTTGTTGAAAGCGTTTAACAATATCAATATCGGTGCCGTGTACGAATTATTATAATAATGTTAAAATTGTATGACATTCTAAGTAGGCCAACTGTTCCCTAAGTTTAGGCTTAGTGTACCATTCAATTTACAGTAATTTGTTTTATAGGTAAGCTTTTCCGTTGCCCCATTTTTTGTTAAAGGAAGAACTATGTGCCAAGATGGTAATAATAATAATAATAATATTAATAATAATAATGTTAATAATAAAAAATAATAGTAATAAACATTATTATTACTATTATTATAGTAGTAAGAGGCCTACAGAATAGTAGGTCATTTCAGTAGTTATATTAATAGCCTAATAGACCTGAAATAAATAATAATAATAATAATAATAATAATAAATAATGAAAACGATGATGATATAATCATGATGATGACGAAGATGATGATGGTGTAGATGTTGTTGATGATGATGATGATGATGGTAATTATGATAATAATAATAATAATAATTAATAATAATAATAACAATAATAATAATAATAATAATAATAACAATAATAATAATAATAATAAAAATGAATGATCATAACAGTAGTAACGTTAGTCATTGAGTCAAGAAGTTAAATGGTATATTTCTTTTCTTATCCGTCACCTAATCTATTAATATCATTTGTTGTTATACTGTATATGTTTCAACCCAACCATAAAGGCTGTCATGAAGTGTCGCATTTTGTTTTTAAAGAGTAAGTCAAACATGGATATGGAAGAAGATATCTTTCTTACAAATGTCACTTATCCCAGCTGTCAAGTGCATAGAAATACTATTCACTCCCAAGTCATGCAAACGTCGCTTGCAATGTTTAATTTGAACGGTGTGTGCGTACTTACATTGATCGCCTTGTTCATTCGGGCAAATTAATGTTTGGAATACCGAGCCCAATATTAATAAGTCTTCTAATAATCATAATAGTCTCTTACCTGCTGTTTTCGTCGTATGTTTACCTGTTGGAAAACTTGTCAACATGTTTCGGCAATTGGTTATTGTGTTTTGGACGGTATGGATAGCACTGGAGTATATCTGGGCTGGTCCCCCTAACATTGCTAACTCCTCTTTAAGCCACCAAGCGGCTACTCCTTCCGGACTACGCCGGAACGCCGGGGGGCTGGTTGAGTTAGACGGTGTCCATGCCCGTCGAGAAGACACCTGGTCCAACCAGGGAAGCATGTAAACGCTACAAAGCGTACAGAAAATAAAGTAATGACCTATAGAGACATAGGACTTTGTACTCAGTTACGCCGGTATTCCGATAGTTTGATGTCGATCTTACTGTGTACACACATTGATGACGTTTCACGGGAAAGCCTTCAGATATTGATTACATACTCGTTGTTCTATAGTCTACGTATTGTGTTCGATCCATCACGATTTTCACGCTTAATTCCCCGTGGAACAATTAATTTCTATGGCGTTCTCTATATGCAATTGAAAATTAAAATATAGAATTGAGAGTCATTGATATTTTTATTCACTAAGTAGGCATAATATCGGAAGTACTTAGCTCAAGTAATAAACAAATCGCATTATTATATCAATAATAATGAAAGGTCATCAAAACAACGTCTAGTCTATCAAAATAGGTAAAAAGAGCGAAATGTAACCACTATTATTATTATTATTATTATTATTATTATTATTATTATTATTATTATTATTATTATTATTATTATTATTAATTCGTACTTTTACTGTTGTAATTATAATTACAATGAATATTATTTCACCATTTTTATTATTAAATGGGTGGCCATCAGATTGAAAGAGCTCAAATACTTTTTTTTTTGTAGGATCTTCTGTTAACAAGCTGGCAACAAGGTGAATCCTCATCACCAGCTCTTTCCTCACACGGTTGCTACTCTGAATTTTGGATTTAAGTGCCAAATTTGACCAAAAAAGGCACATTTTACATGTTTTTACCCAAAAATCGTATTTTGAAGCTAGTTCGTCATTGGAAGATTCAGTTTTTTTATATTTGGCATCATACGAGAGCAAGTAAAACTATCTATCGAATGATGTGTATGATGACACATTATATTAATTGTGTTACCGAAAATTTACCCAAAAAATATACATATTTTTAAGGACTTTTTTGGCTAAATAAGTTAATAATACATATTTTATTAAATAAATATGAAAAATACCAAGCTAACAACCTTTTCGCCTGACACTTTTCAAAAACTGACCACATACAAAATAAAACACGACACCTAGTCCCCCATATATTTTTGAAAACAAAGAAAATTTACCCTATCAAAAAGCGTCGTACGAGCAAGGACCAGGCCCGTAAGAAAGCAGATTATTATTAAAAATTCCATACCCCCATCCACCCGCATTCACTCCAGTAAGTGCTATTTACCAGTGGCGGCACCAGATGGGGGTCCAAGTTTCTCAACGGGAGACCCACACCAACCTCAGCCCCCAGTTCTCTACTACTTTCCTGCTAACTAATAAAATTCAGCCAAATTCGTAAAAATCACTTCAGGGGGCTTCAGATCTAAAAACTAATCATGTGACCTAAAAAAAAAGCATATTCCCAATAAATTTCAAATGGTACCTATGCAAATGCAAGCAATAATATACCGGTAGCTAAAAAGCTGCTCTCCCCATATAATTTGATTGGTTGATATAATGGTAATCACAGGGCTGAAATTAAGGTTTAAAGTTATGAAATATATTACTTAAATATTCAAAATATTTTCAGCAAAAATGTCGTTATTTTCGATATATCGCTTGTGCTTCATTCTAAGTCTCCAATATTCAGAGTCTCATTTTCCAACTGTGGCGAATAGGGACGATATTCAGTGGCGGATTCAAGAGGGTGATGTAAACTTAAATTTACATTTAAATTTTAAGTCTGAGAGTACAATTTCCCGGCCATTTAGAGGTGTCATAATCACAAATGTTCTTACCTCAGCCCCAACCATGGTGGGGCTGAGTTGGTATAGGTCCTCCATCCAGTGGCGTAGAAAAGTATTTTTCATTGAGGGGGGGGGGGGGGGATGATTGGCGTGTTTGCCAGTGTCGTAACAGGCGGGGGGGCAAACTGCCCCTCCCCTGACGGTTTTTACCGGGCTGACCAAGCCGTCGTACCGGGCTGGGTAATAAGAGAAAAGAAAGAGGGGAGAGGGAAGGAAAGAGAAAGAAGAGGAAAAGAAAAGGAAGGGAAAAGAAAAAGAGAAGAGAAAAATAAAGACAAGAATAAAAAGGAAGATATCATAATGACCAGACTCACAACACCTTGCAACCCCTTCTCAACTTCAAAAACTGTCATAACTCCTTTGATCTATGCTGCCCGATGGCGTACCCACTGGGGGACAAGGGGATATATCTATCTTTGAAAAATCTTCCCCACCCCTTTATAAATTCCCCTTTCATCCCCTGAAAGTGCCTAAAAACCTCAAATTTCTTGTTAACATGGGCCAATTTCCTCTAAAAATTGCACATTTTAGGGAGTTTTGATCAATTCCAACGAAATTAGAATTAAAAACACGTGGAGACAAAGGGAAAATATCCATCTTTGGAAAACCTTTCCCCACCCCTTGACAAATGCATCCTCTGAAAGTGCCTAAAATTCTCAAATTCTTTGCGCTCATATCTCATTTCTTGTTACGGTAGGCCAATTTCCTCTATAAATTGCACATTTTAGGGAGTTTTCATCAATTCCGACGAAATCAGAATTAAAAACACAAAAATATTTTTTAGGGCTTATTTAGGTTTATCCTTTTAAGTTATTTAAACACATAATAGTCCCAAACTCAAGAAAGACAAATTTAAGATAGATCAT
>NW_022755542.1:843934-847077 GCF_011630105.1 Anneissia japonica | reverse complement strand
CCATGATGAAAATGCTTATATTTAGTTTCAAACACACGTGTGTGGCCGATATTTTAAATAAGATAAGCCCTATGTCGTATTGTTTTCTATATGGGGAGTGGGGTGGGTATGGTAAATTACTAACTGGGAAAATAAATACCCACTCTGGCCCAAGACCCCTGTTACGCGCCTGGTGTTAGCGCCAATGTGTGCCCTTGTGCGGACAGGGGATGTACCTCCCTCTGAAGCTAGAAACCTTGTTTTTGCAAAATAAATTGATGCAATTTGCTATTATAGGCCTAATCAATAATTTCCTCATCAACCGATATAACCTTAAACATTCTTGGAATTGACATAACATTAATGATGTCGTACACACCCTTCAGTGTGAAATGTGGCTTTCTTTGCAAGCACATCTAACATCTAAGGAAAGAAGAGCTTAGATTGGTACCAGATAAAATAATTTTGTTATCAATATTAATACATTATGCTAATTTTCATCTTTGTACGCGCATAAGACAGTGCAAATTATTTCTGTGACAGTCTTTTGAAGTGTGTAAAGCTCCATTTTATCAAATACATAGTCAAAATCTTGGGGGGGATAGTCAAAATATTGGGGGATAGTCAAAATATTGGGGGATGATACAATGGACCATCTCCCTTGTCAAATATTGGAGGATATATCCCCCCCCCCCCGGATCTACGCCTATGCCTCCATCCAGGGGTGGCGCCAGGATTTGCCCGACGGGGGTGGGGGCTAGGTCCCCGACGAGGGGTCAGATTTCTCCGACGAAAGCAAAGTGGGCATAGTCGAGCTTCGATTAAAAGGTTTCGAAAGTGGTCCTTTGGGGGCGAAGCCCCGAAAATTTTGACAATTTAGGGGTTACAAAGGCTTATTTAATCGATTTTATATTCTACTCAAAATGTAGAATATATATATAGGCCTAATTTTGTTTTCTCCCCGACGAATTGTGCTTCTTCTCCCCGAAGGGGGGGGGGGGGCAGCTCTCCCCGCTCGCGCCACCCCTGCCTCCATCTCTGGAAGTACCTCTCCGAGCCTACTCTATTTTGAATTCCTGAATCCGCCACTGGCCCTCATTGCTAAATCATCCTCAGGGATGTAGAACGCCAATGAAGTTGTCATCATTGTGAATAGTGCGCCATCTGGTGGTGATTTAGACGAAGTTTTTTCTTTAAGTTCTAATACGATTCGTCAATTAAGATACTATAGCTAATTGGTGATACTATTGTTTCTGTGTAGCTATTCAGTGCAAAATCTATTAGTAGACGAGTTTGATTTGTTTATTCCTATCCGTGTAAAGCAATGATGTAACGGTTCTCTTAGAATTTCTCTGCCTGTTTGGGAAAACAGTTTTCGTGTTCCATGTAAGAGATTGTTAAAATGAAAAACACGATGAACCGTTCATTCAATGCCATGGGTGTATGTAGGTGAGGTGGGTGGGGGGGGGGAGTTAGGAAGGTGGTACGATTCCCTCCCCCCTCAAAACAAACATTTCCACAGGAAAGGTCCACCTTTTATCAAAAGACATTTTTTTCTAGGGCCTTTTCACAATGACATAAATGAAAAAGCATTGATGAGGTAGCCTACCAGCAATGAGTCCAAGTGTTCCATGTAAGAGATTGTTAAAATGAAAAACACGATGAACCGTTCATTCAATGCCATGGGTGTATGTAGGTGAGGTGGGTGGGGGGGGGGAGTTAGGAAGGTGGTACGATTCCCTCCCCCCTCAAAACAAACATTTCCACAGGAAAGGTCCACCTTTTATCAAAAGACATTTTTTTCTAGGGCCTTTTCACAATGACATAAATGAAAAAGCATTGATGAGGTAGCCTAACAGCAATGAGTCCAAAGACCTTGCAATTGCGTGACGTAATCTATCTCAATTCCAAGGAATGAACGTCCTCAGTCTGTGCCAATTCGGCAGCAATTTCTATTCTTTTTAAAATTGTATTGACATTTTAATCACATCTTGCTGTTATTTCATTGTGAAGAGGGTCCAAAAAATTATGATCATGACTCACCCAGAACAAATTTAGGATACACCCCTGAATGTGGATCAGAAAGTGTAGATTTGGATAATTGGTTAATTATGGTTTGAATACAGTTGAGAAGAAGAGAAAATCTGACGACTCTTGTTTCATCAAAGCATAGGCCTACCGTAGTTAAAATGGGCTATAGTGATATCGTGAGTGTACAAAACGTGGAATCGCCAACCCTTAAGAAAATCTTATTTTTGCCTTTCAATTGACTTTTATAAGGAATTGATGCAACTGTTCTTGATGCCATCTACCAAAGAAGTGCTAAAATTAGTGTTGGTTAACTTTAAATATTATGTTCAACCAGTGGATTAATAGGCCTCAACGATTGTGAATATTTCTATTCATGTAAATAAACACAAAAATTGGAGATTGTATTAGCTGATCGTTAGGCCTACGAGAAAATAAAAAGATCCCGATAGACATTGGATGACTGTAAATTACAAGTTGCAATTTACGAGAATATTTACGCTATTCTGAAATGTTCAGCTTAATTCCATGAAATCAGACACGCAGAAGCTGAAAGTGCTTTACGGAAGCCCGTTAGTGCCACCAATCCGTTAAAGTGGCGGCCGCCAGATAATTATGTGGCGGGTACGGAGTGCGATATCGCTCAGTATTCGGTTCCTGAACTGCATTTCAATTAGAAATTTACTGCAGTGAGTTCTCTGGCCTCTGATTGGTCAAAATATGCATGGAGGGCGCTAAACTCGCAGCGGTAACTTAAACTTACTGCAGTAAATTTTTTTCTGCTCTGTGTGATTGGTTAGAATTTGTTGCCAACAATCTTGCTGCATAAAGTTTAATATACCACCCAAACGCTTTACTACGATGTATTTGATTCGTCGATGAATTAGATACTATACCACCATGCATGAAGAGTATTTTAACGTATAAATGTATCACACTTGCATTTTACACTCCAAGATTCAAGATTCAAGATCGTATTTATTGTCATACACGAGCATTAATTGTTCGCCCATCAACAAGAATACGATGGTCAGGCGAAGGACTATATTATTGTTTCTACTGGTGTGATTTTCAGCTAAGTAGAAAGCATACATACATACATACACACACACACACACACACACACACACACACAT
>NW_022755542.1:839228-842460 GCF_011630105.1 Anneissia japonica | reverse complement strand
CACGTGTGTTTGAAACTAAATATAAGCATTTTCGTCATGGTTTTATTTATTACAAACATATTCTTTCACCATCAATACACACTGTCTCTTATACACATCTTGTGTGTGTGTGTGTGTGTGTGTATGTATGCCTTCTAGTTCGCTGAAAATTTTTTGACAATCACACCAGTAGTAACAATTATATAGGCCTTCGCCTGACCATCTTATTCTTATTGATGGGCGAACAACTACTGCTCGTATATTACAATAAATGCCATCTTGAATCTTGGGGTGTAAAATGCAAGTGTGATACATTTATACGTTAAAATACTCTTAATGCATGGTGATATAGTATCTAATTCATCGACGAATCAAATACATCGTAGTAAAGCGTTTGGGTGGTATATTAAACTTTCTGCAGCAAGATTGTTGGCAATAAATTCCAACCAATCACAGAGCAGAAAAAAATTTACTGCAGTGAGTTTAAGTTTTCGCTGCGAGTTTAGCGCCCTCCATGCACATTTTGACCAATCAGAGGACAGAGAACTCGCTGCAGTAAATTCCTAATTGAACTGCAGTTCAGGAACCGAATACTGAGCGATATCGCACTCCATAAACGGTAGATACAAAATAAACACTTCTCTATTCTATTCTTTTGTTTTTTTTTTTGCTAATTCATTCTCTACCCACCCTCTATATTTAATATGTTTATCTACAGTAACTGTTCTAATGTCTTGTGTTGTCTTTTTTATGCACTTGATATCCTACTTAACTACCATAGTAAATTAAAATAAATACTAACAAATATTAACGCTGAGGTTATATATTTATGAAATACTATAGGATTTAAATTCAAATTATCGAAAGCGTGAGGGAAACATAGGTCGCTTATTTGACACTTAGGTCGGTGCAGTGACTTTTCATTTTATCTTGTATTATTTGAATAATCGATCGCCTGACTATCTTATTCTTATTATTTATACTATACTATATACATTATACTATACTATTACATATATTATTATATATATACTTTTATAATACTATATATACAGTATATGTATGCTTTCTACTTGGCTGAAAATTTTCTAAGAATCACACCTGCAGTAGTAACAATAATATAGGCCTTCGCCTGACCATGGTATTCTGGTTGATAAATTTCTAATTGAACTTCAGTTCAGGAACCGAATACTGAGCGATATCGCACTCCATAGGCAGCCACCACTTAACGGCGGTTCTTAAATTTTAATTCCGACTGGTGGCACTAACGGGCTTCCGTAGTGCTTCTATGGAAACGTCCACAAAATAGACTGTCTTCTCTCAGTTTGTTCGAATACGGCACTGCAAATAAATTTCAGCTGTGGTAAATGATAAATCAATTCGGAAAGATTTATTTTCAGGGAACTAATATTAGTTGCACAAGCGTTGCAGTTATTTTGAGATACATCCCTTCATTTTGAAGACAAGTAAGGAGCTAGATGTTAAGTGTTTTGGAGATTACGGCATTTGGTATTTGGTAAAACATTGGGAGTGTATTGACATTTGGTGGTAAGGCATACCTTCTGGTTTTTCTGATTTGTGAAAGTGACTTTCCAGAATATGCTTAGGAGATTTGTATGCATTCCGTGACAACATTTAACTCATTTTCGACATGTCAAACTTTCTAGTTAATGTTACTATGAGAAATACTGAGTCGACAGGTACCGAAAGTAATCTTCCAACAACTATAACTTCACTCAGTTTTACATCGGCTGATAAGTTCGAGCCAGTACTGTTACATCCTATGGTTCTCTGTACATTGTGTGCCATTAATATTCTGACAATATTAGGGAACCTGTTGGTTATGTTGGCAGTGTTCAAAGACAACCGTCTTCGATCAATCAATACCAATCTTATTATAGCGTCGTTGGCACTTGCCGATTTTCTAATTGGGGTTGTGGTCCTGCCGTCTGCCATTTCCGTGGAATACACATCCGGATACTGGTATTTTGGAAGAAACTGGTGTGATATCTGGCACGCTATGGATGTGTTTTGTTGCACAGCATCCATTTTGAATTTATGTATCATATCTTTGGATCGATATTTGGCGATAACAAACCCAATTAGTTATCGTTCAAAAATGACAAAACGTGTTGCCTGTATCTTGATCGCGTTCGTTTGGGTTTGTTCGTCTGCTCTATCTTTTCCGGCAATAGTTTGGTGGAGAAAAGTGGACCCACCTTTTATTGAAAATCAATGTATATTTACAAGATCAACGTATCTGTTGTTTTCATCAGTCATATCATTTTATCTTCCATGCGCAATTATGGTTTTTACATACTTAAGAGTTTATTTAACAGCTGTAAGCCAAATGCGAGGGATCCTGCTGGTACAAAGAACGTGACAATATCTTCAAGCGATCACGAAAAAACTGTAAATTTAAGAATACATCGTGGTGGATTTGTGAGGAACAATTTAACGAACAATATGAAGAGAGAACACAAAGCCACAAAAACACTAGGTATTGTGATGGGTATTTTTGTTACCTGTTGGTTCCCGTTTTTTGTGACAATTCCGTTGTTTGTTATCTGTATAAAATGCATTAAGTATCCCCAATTCATTATTCCAATAATGACATGGCTAGGATGGAGCAATAGCGCCCTAAACCCGTTCATTTACGCATTTGTAAGTAGATATTTTCGGATGGCATTCTATAAGATTTTGTGCAGTGCGCATTGCACTAATAGGTAAATATCTCGTCCGCCTACAGTTATTGCTGACTTATCTAGACGGGTGATATAAATGTACCGTAACATTCGTGAAAGGTGAGGAGACTTCCAATTATCGACCGATGGCCAAATCTTGAAACTGATCATCATGCTCCCCAAAATCTAGACTTTAATACGAAATTTACTCAAGGGCAGGGACGTATCCAGGGGGGGGGGGGAGCCGCGGCTCCCCCCTTTGTACACAGTCTCAGGCCAGGTTTTTTAAGATATAGAAATGCGATACTGTATGGTTCAGTTTCGTTTTTATACTTTTGCAAGTTTTGTTTAATAATACTAATACTAATAGTAAAAATAATAATAACAATGATGATGATCATCATCATGATGATAATGATGACGATAATAATAATTGATAATAATATTAATAGCATTAAAAAGTGAAGAAGATTGTGCTAAATGCGAAAAAAAAGTTGTGAGTGTTGATCATAATTATTATAGTATAGTTAAAGCTTAGTAAGATAGTTAGGCCTAAGTTGTCCTGGATA
>NW_022755542.1:837415-839200 GCF_011630105.1 Anneissia japonica | reverse complement strand
TACAAATTAAATATTATTTTATTAAATAAATAATACCATACATTTGTGTTTCCCCAGTTTCTTCCCGCCCCCCTCCGACAATTGTTGATTGTTTTTTCTTTCTACCATGATTCAACCAAACACGGTTCAACGTCATAACAGGGCTGTAGCCACGAGAAGTGAAATGGTCAGGTTGCAAGCGAAGCGCGAGCACTGATGATTAGGGCTATGGGGCCGCCAAGGGCCCCAGGTCGGGGTTCAGGTTTCTGGGGCCAATAAACTGTAATATTATTGTAAACCATTAAACTGTAATATTATTAACATTAAGCCATTAAACTGTAATATTATTAACACATAACATAAAACATGTACATATCAAAATTATTATGTTTAATCTTTCTTTGTCGATGCTTGCATAAAACGTGATTTAGATCTAACATGATGATATTCATAAACAATCGAAATTCTCTGTAAACATTTAATGCTAAACATTTACAGAATGGACTTCCTTATGTTGTGGTCATATTAGACTGTAATATTATTATTAAAGAAATTCATTCAACAAACAACATAAAGCAAATTTTATTTGAATTCTTTTTTATTTTGTATGGTCCATATGTTATATTTTCCCCATACAGATAAATGAATACCTGAACTGATATTTTATGGGTTTCAGATTATTATACAAAACAGGTTTCAGATTATTATATACAAATCCAGATATCATAAATCATCATTGTCCGACTGTGTGCATTGAACATTCCCAACCGTAACTTGGCTACCGGCCTCGCTTGACACTTCACAACAAAGGGCCTGTTAATTAATCTTGCACAACTTCCTTTTCATCATCATCATCTTCTTCATCATCATAATTATTAATTGTCCATAGCAAAGTAGTGAAAAAATATGAATTCAGGGTGTATTCAATAATAGACGTCTCATAATGCACGAAGTGTATTTCAAAGAATCTAGAAAACAAAAACTTTTCGAATATCTAAAATTTATCTTCCAGCGACAAAACAAGCTAGCTAGCCAATATGGGAAGCCATCTGTGCGAGCCAGGGTAAACTCTGGATCCGCGCTTGACATGTATTTAATGCTTAAAAAAGGTATATTTACAGTATATTTATTTATAGAAAATAATGTTGCATACTAGCACTATCAGGAATAAATATACAGATAAAGGCTCCCGAGTAGGCATAGACACAAAACCGCTTATAATTATTCAAATAGCACACATCATTTGGCACTTTAGCAGCGTGTGAAAGCGACTCATTCGCTGTAACAGTGAAGCGGCTTTATTAAAAACTATTTTCTCCATGATAAAACGTCTCTTTGTTATTTTTTTTCAATTTCCAGACGGCTTCGCGGCCCTCTAAAAATGTTTCGCGGCCAAATTTGGGCCGCGGACCATAGTTTGCGGAACGTCGATCTAGAGGTACTGTTTCCTCAAATTTTCTCACCTCAGCTCCACCATTCTCTATGGCTCCGGAACCATGGTGGGTCTGAGGTGCGTGTTGACTCACAAAATGTCCTCCCCCGCCACCTTTCAAAACAGATCTTTGCCCTTCCCTGGGTATGACATTAAACTCTATCGAGTCGGCTCCTGATGTTTTTAGGATGTCGATCTTGTTTTTCATGTCAATTTTTCGTGATTATGACTATTCTGGATAAGGAATGTTTTGAGCAGAGGATTCAAGGCTCGCCACCCCCTCCCTTCATTTTTTTTTAAGAAAAAAAAAAGAAAAATACATTCAAATTTAAGTGTGAGAGTGTAATTTCCGGCCATCTAGAGATGCCCTAATC
>NW_022755542.1:833262-837332 GCF_011630105.1 Anneissia japonica | reverse complement strand
GTTCACCTCTCTTTCGAATTCCTGGATCAGGTTAAAGGAAGACACTGTGTTAATTTATTTGCAAAAATTAAATCTGATATAAAAGAAAAAGGGCTGAATCTCGATAACATTGTTGATTTTTATAAACTTAAAGAAATTGCTAAAAACAGAACCCGATGGAAGGCAATGTATAAGGATGTTCCATTTTTGTAAAATGTGGCTGTGACTTATCAGACACAAAATTTATTTCGTGTCTGTCAAAAGTTTAATAATAATAATAATAATCTATTAATTTATTTATTTCTAATATGATAATAATGGTAATTTATTCTAATTTTATTAACTGTTGAAAATTAACTTCAAATCAGGATTTTAAAATATTTAATCCATTTTAGTTAAGTCACTTTTGGTTTTGTTTTAGTAGAAGATTAATGTTTCAATTTTTTTGCATCTATTTGATGAGGAATAAGAGAAGTTTTCTGCTTACACCTATTCCTTGTTCCTGGCACTGAAGAAATGTACTTTTCTTTGCCAAATAATAATTATTATAAGTCAATCGTGATATCATCACTGCAACTCCCAATGTTATTTGCCTATTCCCCACCGTCCACTAATTTTTCAATTAGTGGACGCTTGGCTTGATTTTTTTTAGGTTCGTGTGCAAAAAAGAATTCCTGATTTTTTCGTCACCGCGAAGACATCTTGCACCATGATAAAAATTGAATTGTATTTGAATATTACTTTCGTAAAACAAGGTTAATTAGAACCCGAAGAAAGTTACATTAAATTCAATATTAAATATGAACAATTAAGCAATTCCTTGAATCAATGAACCCTAATAATCTAACAAACTGAACGTTTAATAGGAATATTCTAGACCTATTTTAAATACTCAAGGAACGAAATTAGATGTAGAGCCGCTGAGGCCTCCTCCTACTAGCCTAGGCCGTATAGCCAAAGATAACTGTCTCTTATACACATCTAGATGTGTATAAGAGACAGTCTATTGTCCGACTGTGTGCATTGAACGTTTGACGACTACGATAATGTTTCCAAATTCCCAACCGTAACTTAGGCTACGGGCCTCGCTTGACACTTCACATCAAAGGACCTGTTAATTAATCTTGCACAGCTTCTTCCTCATCATCATCATCTTCTTAATCATCATAATTATTAATTGACCATAGCAATGTAGGGAAAAACTATGAACTCAAAGTGTATTCAATAACAGACATCTCATAATGCACGAAGTGTATTTCAAAGAATCTAGAAAACAAAAACTTTTCGAATATCTAAAATTTATCTTCCAGCGACAAAACAAGCTAGCTCTCTTCTCATGACCATCCCAATATGGGAAGCCATCTGTGCGAGCCTGGGTGAACTCTGGATCCGCGCTTGACATGTATTTAATGCTTAAAAAAGGTATATTTACAGTATATTTATTTATAGAAAATAATGTTGCATACTAGCACTGTCAGGAATAAATATACAGATAAAGGCTCCCGAGTGGGCATAGACACAAAACCGCTTATAATTATTCAAATAGCACGCATCATCTGGCACTTTAGCAGCGTGTGCAAGCTTCGCGGCCCTCTAAAAATGTTTCGCGGCCAAATTTGGGCCGCGGACCATAGTTTGCGGAACGTCGATCTAGAGGTACTGTTTCCTCAAATTTTCTCACCTCAGCTCCACCATTCTCTATGGCTCCGGAACCATGGTGGGTCTGAGGTGCGTGTTGACTCACAAAATGTCCTCCCCCGCCACCTTTCAAAACAGATCTTTGCCCTTCCCTGGGTATGACATTAAACTCTATCGAGTCGGCTCCTGATGTTTTTAGGATGTCGATCTTGTTTTTCATGTCAATTTTTCGTGATTATGACTATTCTGGATAAAGAATGTTTTGAGCAGAGGATTCAAGGCTCGCCACCCCCTCCCTTCATTTTTTTAAAGAAAAAAAAAAGAAAAATACATTCAAATTTAAGTGTGAGAGTGTAATTTCCGGCCATCTAGAGATGCCCTAATCCTAAATTTTTAAACCTCAACCCCAACCATGGTGGTGCTGAGGTGGGTGGTTCCTCGGTCTGTGAAAGTCCCTCCCTGGTTCACCTCTCTTTCGAATTCTGGATCAGGTTGTTGATTTATTATATAATTATTGTTGCACTTATTTATAATACAATTTATATTGCAATTTTCACTTTATCCTCTCAAAACAGTCCTAAGAACGTTCCGATTGCGCTACTTCACAGGGGAATTCGCCTCCGGAACCCCGCCGGAGTCATACGTAATTCGCATAACGGCTCCCCCCCCCCCTTTCAAAATCCTGGCTATGTCCCTGCTCAAGGGGTCACCTACTATTTTCAAGAGAAAATAAAACATACTTTATTCTTGTTAACTCATTTTCCTGAATGAGTACGCAATGAAATATTCATTTTGAAATTAAAGAAAATCACGTAAGATGATTCTAAGTTTGGCCGCACTGTGAAGCCAACCCCACCCACTTAAATACATTCTTTACCCTCATAAAATGAATTACAAATTGACTATAGGTTTATTTATAGTTACATATAGCAAGAAAACTACCAAAGGATACACATTTTGATCCATAGTTAGCACCCGCATTGAGATGAATGAAATTTGGAAGGAATTGAATACTAAAAAGGATATAAATATACAGTAGATGGTTGGATGGAGAGCAACTTAGCTCAGTCGGCTAAGCTGGGGTTAGCCACTGTGTGTGCGCTGAACCGTGGAGTGGAGATCTGTGGTCCACGTTTCAATTCCCATCGCTGCCTCTTTTTGTGTTTCAGCCGGAGGGCTGAAATACAAGTTACAATAGCGCCCCCGTCTTTCGGATGAGACGCTTAAGCCGTTGGTCCCGTGTGTATGTATGGCCCATGTGCGCGTTATAGAACGCAGTACACTCATCGGAAAAAGAGGGGATTGTCGCCCGGTGTACTGTCAAATCACCATCAGAAGTTCCCCTCTGGAAATTAGTTTTCTTTTTGACTTTCGTGGGCTATCCTTGGTGTTTACACCGAATAAATCAGTCCAATCCAATCCAAAATGAATGAACACATTAAAGGAGTTGAGTTCTGAATTGAATTTTTTACAGAGTTTTGTAGAATAGTTAATTACGACCTTTAAAAAGCATATGATTGACACTGTCGAAATTTTACAGTGTTTTTTTGTAGTACAGTGATTAGGTCTACGACCTTATAAAACATGGTTTTCAGTGTTTTCACCAGCAATCGTTGCCCTGTGAGTTGTCCATCGAACTTGCAATCGGGAAGGCGGCCCGTTCGTGCGACCTACCAGCGTCGCCGAACAGTGTCCTACTAGCGGCAGGCAGTTCTGTGAACCGGGACCCCGAGGTTCGGCACCCCCACCCACCTCTACCCCAAAGTCAGAGGCCCCACACCCATGAAGAAATGAAATAATATAAATGACAATTCATAGGACTAGATCTTAAATAAAAGTAAAGTACCAATAAAATCTTATTTGATAATTGGTCTATTAATATTATGTAATACTGCCTACAGTATTATTTTAAAATGGTTACACATTTCAATTAAACAGTCTTATGCATAGTTGTGAAAATTAGTCATTTCATTTTCATTTCATTTCTTTAGGCACGAGCGCCAACGATTCGCCAATCAGCGAATTTAATCCCTATCCTAGGTGGTATATCCATTAAACAACAGGGGACTGAATGGACAAGTGCACTAATATTGGTTTTATTGTTTCTAAATGTAACAAATTACTTGGTTTTCTTTGGAGGCATTGCAGACATATTAATGATAATAAGGCTTTAGTTACTTTTAGGTCGTATCTTGAATTTTGTAGTGTTATTCTCAATTCTATTTTAATCGACTAGATTACAATGTGTTCAAAATAAGTTTTTTTTTGTTTTATTCTCGCAAATTTGGTTTTGTTAGTAAGAAATTTTAACTTCGTTTTTGACCGCCGTAAACTTTTAAATTCAATTTTTGTTTTTAAATGGATAAATACAATCTACGATGACAATTTTGAACTATATTTTCCTGTTTTGTTCCACAATGTTGATTAAGTAATACTGTGATATTTTCAATTAC